>NC_056746.1:1535351520-1535651520 GCF_019279795.1 Protopterus annectens
TGTCATATCCGATACAGACCTTGATGAGTCAGAAGGGTCCTGATGGTCACCCTCTGAGGATGTCTCCTTTGCAGACATCCTGGAAATACTTAAGCAGAGAGGCAGCAGGAAGCCCATCAACCCTTCTGAGGAGGAGTCTGTATACCTGAAGGCTTTTGAGTCTCACCCTTCTGCCACTTGGGTGTCTGCGCCTTTCGATGAACTGATGGGCCTAGTTTGTCAGAAGGCATGGGAGTCTCCAGACTCAGTGGAGCCTGTTCCGTGGAGGCCAAATAAGTTCATTACATCCCCTGCTGATAAAAACTTTCTTACAAAGGGTGTCCCAGTAGATGCAGATGAAGTTCCAGATGGTAGCACTGCACTCTATACTCCCTTTTCTGGGAAAAGACAATTGGATGTGCTGAATAGATCTCCAGGTTGCGTACTACCACATAAAATTGGACAGGCGATCCAGGAGTCATTTGCGCTTTCGGCTGAGAGCCAGTCACTACCAGTTTCGAGCTCTGCCCTTTGGTCTCACCACATCCGCCAGAGTGTTCACCAAATGAATGGCAGTAGTGATGGCTCACTTGAGGCGCCAAGGATTCCGAGTGTTTCCATACCTAGACGACTGGCTCCTAACTGCCACCACCAAGCTTCTACTAACAAAAGTGAGAGATACCACCATACAGCTTTGCTGTCTCCTGGGGATCACAATAAATTACGAAAAATCTGCCTTATTGCCATCTCAATGTATCTTTTTTTATAGGAGCAAATTTAGATACAACAAAAGTGATAGCAAAGCTTCCTCCAGAAAGAGTTCAAGTCCAACAGCATTAGGTCATAAGCCTACTTTACAAGAAAAAAGTACAAGCAAGAACAGTCCTGAAAGTGTTAAGGACCATGGCATCCGCAATAAAATTGATTCCATTAGCACACCTGTATATGAGAATTCTGCAGTGGCTACTATTCACTCAGTGGTCCATGCAGGAGCTACCAATGTCCCACCAAGTTATGATAACAGAATCTTGCAAGAAAGACCTTTGTTGGTGGCTCCTCTCCATTCTTGTGACTTTAGGTCGACCCTTTATCCTCCCTCAGTTTGTAGCCACAGTGACCACGGATGCTTCCCAGATAGGGTGGGTGGGGGGCATTGTCTGGGAAGTACAGTTCAAGGCACTTGGCAAAGTCATGAGGCCCATTTGCACATCAATATCCTAGAGATGAGAGCAGTGCTTTTAGCGTTGCAAGCATTCCAAGACTCTCTTCCTTTAGGAACTATTGCAATACAGTCAGACAACATGTCGGTTGTGTGGTACATAAACAAAAAAGGAGGAACCAAGTCTTACCCGCTTTGTCGGGAGGCCCTGAGAGTATGGCAGTGGGCGACCTCCTCCTAACGTTTTCTGATTGCAACACACATCCCTGGGAAATCCAACGTGGTAGCAGACAAACACAACTGAGCTGTTCTGATGCCTCACGAGTGGTCCCTAAAACAAGAGCTAGCAGACATGATTTTCCACAAATGGGGCCAGCCTTGCTGCAACCTTTTTGCTATGTCCATGAATGCCAAGCGCAGCAGCTATCTTGCCCTAATTCTCCCTCCAGGAGAATCACCAAGGGATGCACTTGTACAGGATTGGTCCTCGGGTTTCCTCTGCGCCTTCCCTCCATTTCCGTTGAGGCCCAAAGTTCTTCAAAATGCCAGCCACTTGGAAAGGAGTTTGATACTTGTCGCTTCTTACTTGCCTCATCAAATCTGGTTCCCCTTCCTTTGGCCTCATCTCCAGGAGGAGCCGTGGATTCTGAACCCAGTTTCAGACTTTCTGCCTCATACTTCAGGGATGCTCCAGCCATCCCTTCAAACCCTCAAGTTGACACTTTGGCTGCTCCAGTTCCAAACATAGCCAGGCTCCCTGACCTTTCCTCATCAGCAAAACATATCTTGATTTCGTCTCATAGGGCTTCAATGAGGAGATTATAAATCAACAAATGGAAGAGATTTTCCTCTTGGGCCTTGAATAATCATATTGACCCCTTCTCTGCCTCTGTAACTTCCATACTAGAATTCTTGGCAAAACTATTTAATGGAGGCGCAGCTGCAGCTACTATTTGATTTTAGTTAACATCGATATCAAACTGAATCGGGGCCGAATGTGATGTCCCACACACTTTGCAAAGCATTTCTGAGGGGTACTGTTTTATTAAGACCACCCATTAAGGCCCTTCTAGCACCATGGGACCTGAATTTTGTATTATCTTGTTTGAGTCTTCCCCTTTTGAACCTGCATAATCCTGTGAAGTATTTGACTTGGAAGACAATTCTTTTAATAGCTATCACTTCTGCTAGAATAATTTCAGAGTTATAAGCATTCTGTATAAAGGCCCCCCCATATGCTTTTCCACAAAGACAGAGTGTCTCTACGAACAAACCCTTCCTTTCTCCCTAAAGTATGCTCAGAATCTAACTTAAACCAATCAATAGACTTGCCAGTTTTCTTTCCCAACCATGGCAATAAGGCAGAATATATGCTACGCCAACTAGATGTACATAGACAATTACGCTTATACTTGCATAGAACAACGGACATCAGAAAGGCTGACCAATTATTTGTATCCTTTTCAGACTGCACGAAAGGTGCTCCTGTTACTAAGGTTACACTTTCGAAATGGCTATCAGATTGTATTACCTTTACCTACAAATTGTAGAACGAAGAACTCCCCAATAAAGTAAAAGGTCATTCTACAAGAGCCATAGCAACCTTTTCTGCCTTTTGGGTGAGACTGCCAATTGATAGCATTTGTGCTGCAGCAACATGGGCAAGGCCTCATACTTTTATTACTCATTACAAAGTTGATTTGGCCTCCAAGAACAAGGCCTCTTTTGGGTCCACTGTCATGAAGAATATTCTCCCTTGAGCCACCCAAGAAAGATGGTGGTAGGGACGCTGTCCCAACCAGTATCGAATGAAGGTGGGATAGGACAACATCACATAAAGAAGTTATGTACTCACCATAACGTTCCATATGTGTTGTCCATCTTGCCTTCATTCACACATCCCACCCTCCCCCAGTCTTTGGCTTCTGGAGGACCAACCGGATAAAATTGGTAACTAATGATGTTAAGTTGTCTATCTCGCCTTCGTTCTTGCTGGTTGGGATCGGCTCCGACTCAGCCATCTTCTATAGCTCGAGAGCTGTTTACTGGCTCAAGGCTACCCCTTATCCCATGATGCCTAGCAATAGCTACCCAGATCTCATTTGCCGCTTCAGCTGCGAGGTGTCGTTTTTCTGGTTCAGGCTCGTATAAAGTTTCTTTATAGAACCTTTTTACTAGAAATAGTCTTTTTCCTAGGGGTCATTGTTAACTTTTAGTCTTATTTTTGTTGTGTTAGCTAAGTGTGTATTTTGTAGCTCCCTTCCCTTCCTTGTAGAACTTGTTTAATTTAGAGAGTTCTCCCCTCCACCCCCCTTATCTTTTTCTTGTCAAGTTAGCCGTTTAGGTTAGAGGCTTTCTTTCTACCTCTTTATAGGCTAGCCGTTTAAGTTAGAGGCTTTCCTATTAAAAAAAAAAAACTTTAGTCTGTAGTATACTGTGTTTTTCTGCAGACTGTATTTTGATTTGTTAGCTATTGTTGTATTTCTTGTTACAGGATGTCTAAAGAATCCAAAGTGTCTGGGTTCAAGAAGTGTGACTCATGCTGTCAGAAAATGTCTCTGACAGATGGGCACACTTCTTGCGTCTATTGTTTAGGCGCTGTGCACCTGCAGGACTCTTGTTCTATCTGCCATGCATTTAGTCCAGAAGTTCTGCAGGAGCGTAAGAATAAGCTTATTCTTAGGGGTCTTTTAAAGCCCCAGGATTCACCGGCCAAGACTCATCCTGTGAAATTCCCTAAATCTACCAAGCTGTCGGCTCCAAGTTCAGAGCCATCTTTGGTTCAGACTCTACCTGCTACTACGGTTCCAGCTGGAACCGATAAGACTGTCTCCCCGTCGGCTCCATCAGAAACTTCGGAGCCTTCGTGTAGCTACAAGAGGCTGAGGTCCCCTTCTTTGGAATCGATACATTCGGCTCCACGATCTACCCTGCTTCAGAGCAAGCACAGTCACAGATCTTCTCACTCCTCTCGATCCTCTAGGCTGTCAGATCATGATGTGGAGAGAGTGGTCAGTAGGTTGCTAAAGTCGCAGACACTTGCTAAGATGTTGTCCAGCCCTCCTCAACAGGTGTCGGCTCCGTCCACCTCTATCAATTGAGCTCGGAGTCGGAGTTTGTTGGGGTTCGAGTAGTGGAACTGTCGGCTCCGATAACTCTATCTCCTTCGGTTCCATCGTCGGCTCCGATTCCCTCAATGGTGGCATCCATCGAGGGATCTGGGCGCCCGGGCTCCCTCATCGGCTCCGAGGGGGCGAGTGTCATCTGTCCCT
This sequence comes from Protopterus annectens, assembly GCF_019279795.1. NCBI lineage: Eukaryota > Metazoa > Chordata > Ceratodontiformes > Protopteridae > Protopterus > Protopterus annectens. The sequence goes on from NC_056746.1 coordinate 1,535,355,931, forward strand.
TGTCTGACCCCGTTCTCCCTCTCGGAGCTTTGGAACAGGTGAGCTCAGCTCCTACATCGGCCTCAGAGCCATCTCCCTCGATGCGGAGAAGGATTCCAATTTCCTCGGAACCGGAGCCTTCTCTGCATCGTGGCAGGGTCGCCTTCGATGTCATGAGGAGTGTGCTGGCCACTGAGTCAGCTCCACTATCGGCCCCACTGGCTCCGTCCCCTGTAGTGCCTGTGCCAACCTCTGTTCCTCCTCCAGACCCCAAGCGTGGGGAACCGGTGCTCCAGGGCATCCCATTGGGTGTTTCCTCTTCTTCCGAGGCCTCCCCTGATCATTCAGAGGATCCCCCTCGTAAGAAGAAGTGCAAGAGGAAGCACAATGACTCCCCTGAGTCTGTCACTTCTGATACAGACTTAGATGATTCGGAAGGGTCCCCGAGATCCCCCTCTGAAGATGTTTCCTTTTCGGACATCCTAGAAATGCTTAAGCAGAGGGGGAACTGGAATCCCCTAGCCCCTACCGAGGATGAGTCTGTATTTCTGGATGCGTTCGGTTCCCGACCTTCCACCTCCTGGGTTTCTCCGTATTTTGATCCACTTATGTCAGTGGTGGCTTGAAAGGCTTGGTCAGCTCCGGATACAGTGGAACCAACTTCGAGGAGACCTGGCAAGTTCATCACAGCACCCCATGATAAGCAGTTCCTTACCAAAGGTGTTCCTGTTGATGCCATGGTGGTAGAAGCAGCCACCAAAAAAGAGTTAGCGGAAACCTCTTTGTCTGTCCATTCTCCTAACAAGGAGTCTAGGACCATGGACAGATACAGGAAGTGAATGTTTGCTTCAGCGACCTTTTCTATGAAGTCACTGAACTGCTTATGCCATTCTACCCGGCTTCAGAGGGATCTTCTTAAAGAGCTCGGAGATACCCTCCAAGATCCATCAGCTGAGGGGGCTCAAGCTAAAGTGGCTTCCCAGCTGGCGACTCTTAATTCTGTAGTCAACTCCTCCATGAGACTCATTTCATATGCAGCCAATGGTGCGAGTAGAGCCGCAGGTACGGGCGTGGCCCTTAGGAGGCATGCATGGATGCGGCTGTGTAATTTTGCAGAACCCTTAGAGCATCATTCACCAACACCCCCTTTGATGGTTCCTTTCTTGTTGGACCACAGGTGAAAGACACTTTGACTAGGTGTGAGCAAGAAGGCAAGATTCTCTCTGCCGTGGGAGTCCATTTTTCCACTCCTTCCAGACCATACACCAAGGGTCAGAAGAGTGGTAAAATGTGGGTCTGAAAATCCCAGGGAGCCTCGCCTGACACACGTAGCGATTTTTCCTCCAGGAGCAGAGGAGGAAACAACAACAACAGACGGCGCCCTCATGGCAGAGGGGCTCCACAGAAGCAGGGCAACAGAGAATCTTTCTCTGATAAGCCCTTTTAGCATCCCTGAAGGGTTGTCCGACTGCCTGCCTCTGGAGGCAGTCGGGGGAAGACTTTCACTGTACCCAAAAGCCTGGCAAAATTTAATGCAAGACACATGGGTACGGTCCATTATATCCGGAGGTTACAAAATTCCCTTCTCTCATCTCCCCTTACCGTCAAGGAAATCCCTTCCAGATGTTCCAACCAATCTGAAGGACCAAGCAGTCATAGAAGTTTCAAAACTGCTAGAAAAAAAGAGTCATTCAGGAAGTCCCGGCAGACCAACGCGGATCCGGAACTTACTCAAGGTTCTTTTTGGTACCAAGAAAGACAGGGGACAGGAGACCGATTCTGGATCTCAGCAGACTAAACAGGTCTGTTCAAAGAACAAAGTTTTGGATGGTCATGTTACAGTCCATTCTACCCTTTCTGGGTCAGGACAATTGGATGTTCTGCATAGATCTTCAGGATGCATACTACCATATCAAAATGGACAGGCGTTCCAGGAGATTTCTTTGCTTCCGGCTGGGAGCCAGTCATTACCATTTCAGAGCTCTGCCAATTGGTCTCACCACAGCCCCCAGGGTGTTCACCAAATGTATGGCAGTGGTCACGGCTCACCTGAGACATCTAGGATTCCAGGTGTTTCCATATCTAGATGACTGGCTCCTCACTGCTACTACCAGGCATCAACTTATGCAAGCCAGGGACTACACAATCACAATCTGCTCTCGGCTAGGAGTTACAATAAACTTCGAAAAATCTGCCTTGTTGCCCTGTCAATATATCTACCTATATAGGAACAGACTTAGACACAGGAACATGTCCGCAAGGCTACCGCCAGAAAGGGTGTGTACAATTCGCCAGCAAGTACACATTCTAATTCAGAGCAAAAGAGTCCAAGTCAGATTCGTCCTTCAAACTCTGGGTTCCATGGCAGTGGCAATTCTTCCAATCTCTCTGGCCCATTTTCACATGAGGATCCTTCAGTGGCTTCTGTTCACACAGTGGTCTTTCCAACAGCTGCCCTTGTCTCACATGATCATGATTACAGAAGAATGCAAAAGGCACCTTTCCTGGTGGATGGTCTCCCCACTAGTGACTCAGGGCAGACCCTTCATTCAGCCCCCTCCGGTTGCCACAGTGACCACAGATGCCTCCCTGATAGGGTGGGGGGGACATTATCAGAGCAGGACATTCCAAGGCACTTGGCAGCCTCACAAGTACCATCTGCATATAAACGTCCTTGAAATGAGAGCCATGCTCCTGGCATTGCAAGCTTTTCAGGACTCTCTCCCCCTTCTGGGACCATTGCAATTCAAACGGACAACATGTCAGTGGTGTGGTACATCAACAAGCAGGGCGGAACCAGGTCTTACCCCCTATGTCGAGAAGCACTCAGACTCTGGCAGTGGGCGATTTCCTCCCAATGATTTCTGATTGCGATGCACATCCCTGGGAGGTCCAACGTCATAGCAGACAGGCTCAGCAGAGCTATTCTCATGCCTCACAAGTGGTCTCTGAATCAGGTAGTTGCAGATCTTATCTTCCGCAAATGGAGACAGCCTTGCTGCGATCTTTTTGCCACCCCTTTCAACAGCAAATGCAGCAACTACTTCTCCCTTCTTCCGCTTCCAGGTCACTCAACCAGAGGCGCTCTAGTCCATGATTGGCCTCAAGGACTTTTTTATGCCTTTCCCCTGATTCCAAAACTTATACAGAAAGCAATATCGTTGGGCTGCAAAATGATCCTCATTGCCCCCTACTGGCCTCGGGTTTCTGTTCCTGCACCATTACCTTCTCGATCAGCCCTGGACTCTGGATCCGATTCTAGACCTACTGATTCATCAGTCAGGCGGGCTGCATCAATCCCTCCAAACACTCCAGCTCACAGCTTGGTTGCTCCACTTCCAACCTTAGCCAGGCTTCCCAGCATTTCCCTGGCCGTATGTGAAATTATTGTCTCCTCTCACAAGTCCACAACTAGAAAAACTTATGCTAGCAAATGGAAATGTTTTTCTTGTTGGGCAGAGGCTAGGAACGTAGATCCCTTTTCAGCCCCAGTCCACAAAAATTTGGAATTCCTAGCAAAACTTTTTCATTCTGGGTCCACTTCTGCTACAATCAGGGTTCAATTGGCGGCCATTTCTAACTTTCCTGTTGGGTTGTCTAATTCAAACTTTATGTCTCATAAGCTCTGTAAAGCCTGTTTAAGAGGGACTGCTCTCCTTAGACCTCCAGTGAGAGGTCCCCCTCCTCCTTGGGACCTTAATTTGGTACTAACCTCCTTAACTCTGCCCCCCTTTGAACCAGCAGCGTCTTGCTCCATTAAGTTTCTGTCTTGGAAAACACTCTTTCTGGTAGCTATTACTTCAGCCAGATGCGTCTCTGAACTTCAGGCACTATGTGTTCGTCCTCCATACTTGGTTTTTCATAAGGACAGGGTCGCTCTGAGGGCTAATCCTTCATTTCGTCCAAAAGTCTGCTCAGAAAATAATTTAAACCAATCTATAGACCTTCCTGTGTTTTTCCCTAACCACACCAACAAGGCAGAGTACAAATTACACCAATTGAGCGTTGACAGACAATTGCGTTTTTACTTGCACAGGACTAAGGAAATAAGGAAGCCGGACCAACTATTCCTTTCCTATGCTTTAGGCAAACAAGGTCTCCCAGTTTCCAAGGTGACCTTATCCAGGTGGTTGTCTCACATTATTACTTTCATTTATCAATTGAGAAACAAAGAGTTGCCTATCAAACCGAAAGGTCATTCTACTAGGGCCTTGGCCACCTCCGTAGCCTTCCAATCTAGGTTGCCCATGGATTCTATCTGTGCAGCTGCTACATGGGCAAATCCTCATACCTTTATTTCTCATTACAAGCTAGATATGGTCTCCAGGAGCAGAGCTGACTTTGGTTCCACTGTTCTGAAGAGTCTGTTCCAGTGAGTCGCCCAGGATTGTAGGTGCTAGGGACGCTGTCCCAACCAGCAAGAACGAAGGCGAGATAGACAATTTAACATAAAGAGGTTATGTACCTACCATAACATTCCATGTTAGTTGTCTTCATCTCGCCTTCTTTCTTGCGTCCCACCCTCCGTCCCCCAGTCCTGTTGGACCGAGAGGAGTTCTGGTTTCACTGGCTGAGTGTTGTCTGGTTTGTTTCCTCTACTGACTTAGAGAGTGTGACAGGTATGCTCAACCTGTTTGTTTGGACAGTTTGATTTTCTGGCTATGTCTGGGGTTAGTTATTTCAAACGAGATCTGGGTAGCTATCGCTAGGCATCATGGGATAAGGGGTAGCCTCGAGCCAGTAAACAGCTCTCGAGCTATAGAAGACTGCTGAGTTGGAGCCAAGGATCGGCTCTGATCCCAACCAGCAAGAAAGAAGTCGAGATGAAGACAACTAACATGGAAAGTTATGGTAGGTACATAACTTCTTTTTTTCTGACCTTCTTCATAGCTGTATAAGGTAGTAGATCAGCTCTGAACCCAACCAGTATAGAATGAAGGCGAGATGAACAACACACACAGAACGTTATGGTGAGTACATAACTTCATTTTTTCTTTGTGCTGCAGTCTTCCTGCTTTAAAGGTTGCTTCTGCACATTTATCAAGACCGAATGACATTCTTATATCATCTGAAAAAGTGTTGACTACTTGCAGTTGTACTTTCAGTTCCTCATCTGATGAAATATACAGTTTTAAATCATCAGCAAAGAGAAGATAAGAGATCTTTTACACTTTGTTGTTTTCTAGGAGCCAAGTTATAGCTATGGCCTAGTCTGTTAAGTAGACAGCTTAATGGGTTAAGAACAAGACAAAATAGCAGCAGTGACAGGGACTCAGCCTGGAATATCCCCCTTTGAATTTTTATCCCTGGAATAATAATTTGCCCTTTATCATGGCTTAATTGCAAAGTGGTCTGCCACTGTTTCATGGTTACTGTAATGTAGTTGATCAGTGTAGGGTGTATCTTATACATTTTAAACCACTTTTTAATTCATGAATGTGGGATGCTATCAAATGCTTTTTTGTAGTCATTCCATGCCATACTTAGATTCTTCCCCTTTTTACAGTCCTCCATTATGACTTTATTTAGCAACAGATAATCCTTTGTTCCATATGACTTTCTTTTATTACCTTTTTGCTCTTTTGTCATGATTGAATTTTCTTCTAAATGACTATAAACTCTTTAGGCATCAATTCCGGTGTATAGTTTATACATCATTGAAGGCAAGTTATTGGGCTATAATTTTCTCCCCAGCTGCGAGTTTCTCAGTGATACCTGAGTAGAAGATTGTGTCAAAAACCTTGGCTAAGTCAAGAAAGACAGTGTGTACTGTTTTACATTCATCCAGGGCTTTGATGACATTCTTGAAGAAGGCCACCAGGTTCAGTAAGTATGATCTACCCGTAGCGAACCAAACTGGGTTGAGTCAAGTGTTTGATGGTCACCTATGTTCTTGTTGATAAGGTCCATGAGGATTGTTTACATGTCCTTGCAGATAAGGCTGGTTAGGCTTATAGGTCTGTAGTTCCCAGGGTTGGTTTATGGACCTCCTTTATGCAAGGGAATTACTGTTGCTGTTCTCTTCTGTGCTGGAACAAAGCCAGTGCTTAGGCTGAAGTTAAAGAGAGTGCCAAGTGTTTCAACTAGGTCTTGTTTAAGATTGTTTATTAAGCTGCCTGGGATGTTATCTGGTGCCACTGAGGCCATGTTTTTGGCCTTGGAGAGTGTGGCTATGACCTGTTCTTTAGAGATACTATGTAGTGGACTGGTGTCAGTTATGCTTTGGGGTATGGCTGGTAGAGACAGGGGGATGAAGTTTGCACCAAATCTGTCATCTAGCAGGTTGGCAATTTCCTCAGGTTCAATATGAGAGGTACCTTCCACTATAAGTTCAGAACATAGCTGGATGTTCCCTTTTAGATTTCAGACGTAGCTAAAGAATGCCTTATGATTTTTTTTAGCTAGGGATGCTAATTCAGCTTCATAACCAGCTTTAGAGAACTTTACAAGATATCTGATTTGCTTGTTCAAGCTGTAGAAAAGTATCTGATTTGCTTGTTCAAGCTGTGGGGGTATTCTTCTGCTGAGTAAGTTCACTCGTATTATATAACCTATTTATACTTGAGGTCCACCGGGGTGGCCTGTTTTTTCAGGAGGACCTGGTTTTGATCCGGTCAGGTACAGCTGAGTCTATGCAGTTGTTTAGGTGGTTATACAGGACATTTGTGTACTCCTGTGCAGAGGAGTCATTGTTGGCTGTGTTAGTAGGGGGGTTGAAACGTTTTATACCATTGCCTAGTAGTTTGCTGTGGAGAATTTTTTCATTTTTTTTTTTTTTTTGCTTCTATGGGGGTGTCAGGTCTGATAATTACTTTGAATAAGACAAATTTAAGTTCTGACCTTAGCAAGGATGGCAACACACACAGGGTAGTACAATGACACCCATGTTGGTGAATACTAAGTCTAGGACATTTGAGCCACATGTGGGGGTACAGAGTAGCTATCCCAGGACATTTGTATTGACAAAGTCCAGGAACCTCAGGGTGAGCATGTTTGTCCTCATGCATGTCACACAATTGATGGAAGGATAGTTGAAATCTCCTATGACCAAAGTGTTTGGCTGTATAGTGACTAAAGTTCAAGTAGGTGATATGCTTCTTTTTCTTCATGGTGGGGAAGCTGTAGCTAACAGTGATATGGTAGGGTGTTTTACCTATAGTTAACTGGACCTACTCAAGAGAGTCATACTGTTTAACCAGTCTCGAGGTGTATTTGGCTTTAATGAAGATGGATACACCTCCACCTTTGGTTCTTTCAAACTCGTTTTGGGGTCTGAATGTGTGGAAGGAATTGTAGCCTTGCACAGCTGGGGTGCTGTCTGTGGCCTTGAACCATGTCTCACTTACTGCACAGATGTCAGCATCTTCCAAGGTGAGGTGTACTTCCAGGGAGTGCAGTTTCCTGTTTATGCTCCTAGCATTAAGCAGCATAACCTTGAGTTTGTTTTGAGTGGATTTTTTTATGTTGGAAGTTTTATTGTTTTGACATTGCCTAAAAAAGACACTGTGGGGGAGGCCAGTGACTTTGCCAATATCCGAAAGCCTAGAGGAGACAGGTGAGGACCATCTCTATCAAAGCAGTGTGGTCTGTCAGCCATGTCTTCCCAGGCTGACAGATACTGGATCCCCCTGGGTTAACACCAGAAGCTAAACCAGTATTTGAAGTCAATCATTTCTTGTCTGTATTGTGGCATCATCCTGGATGAGGGTTAAATGCTGCTTAGGGCTAGGGACATACCTGCCTGGGACACATAATCTGAGAGTTCAGTTACGTCTCTCTTCATATAGTCCATAGAGGTAATTCTTAAGTCATTAACCCCAACATGTACTTTTAATTGCACATGCTGCAGTATCTTTTAGTTTCCTTACTGTTGTGTCATCATGGAATTGTTATATATCAGTAAGGAGAGGTGCAGGAGTGGAGTCCCCACATAGAGGTGGGGAGGCAAGCCCCTACAAAAAAAAAAAAAGCTGCATTCTCTTGTTTATTGCAGTTTTGAGTTACATTTATTGATTTAAGAAAATCAGGAATGCATACTTTTTTTGTTCAGCGCTAGTGCAAAACAGGCAAACACATGACATAGGTGAATTTATCAGGGGTGTGGCAGGAACTTAGATTCATAGCGTCATAAATATTTCAAAACAGTTCAGTCTTAGAACCACTTACACATTGCCAGCACCTACCTCCAGGTCATACTGTCCTTCCCAGGAAGGGCTAGGCCAGTCAATCCCAGTGTAAATTTGAAGGGTTCTAGTGAAGTGAACTCAAAGAAGTAAATTATATTTAATAGGCAGGATCTTCCCTTCACAAGGCCAAACTGTTGTGGGTCAAGTCTAACAAGGTTTTTGATGAAGTGTATGTTATCATTTATAATACATTCCATGGCCTTGCAAATGACACAGGTCAGGATGATAGGTCTGTAATTCCCAGGGTCAGTAGTATGGCCATCCTCATAGAGGGGCATCACAACTGCAGTACTCCAATATTCAGGGACAAAACCTGTATCTAAACTTAGGTTAAACAGTTTGAGGAGTGTGTCAGCAAGGGCATGCTTGGCAGTACTTATTAAGCACCCAGTATATTATCAAACTCCATGAAGTGTTGTTGGTTTTATTCAGTGTATTCAGTACATGTTCCTTAGTGATAAAAGCATAAGTATGAGATTCAGGTATTTGTGGACTGTGGATAGTAATCTTTGGGGAGAAGTGAGCACTGGATTTGTTGGCAAGTTCATTGGCAGTGTAAGCAAAATGAGAGTTATCATCTTGAGCAAGTTCAGAGCAATGTAGGTTGGTGTTCCTTAGTTTCCTAGCAAAGCTAATGAAGGGTTTTGAATTATCTTTAGCTGCTGAGGCCAGTCTAAGTTCATAGTTAGCTTTAAGGGACCTGAAAGTGTTTTCCACTTTCTTTTTAGCGTTTTAATACTGTCCTTGAAGTGCAGGTTTTAAATCTACTGTATAATTTAAAGAGCTTCTTTGTTGTAAACCTTATCAATTTTGATGGACCATCAGGGTGGTTTATTTTGAACTTCCCATGATATTTAGCTCTAGCAGGGACTGATATATTTATGCATTTATCTAAATTGGCATAGAATTCCTTGTAGTAACTAGACACTGTGTCTAAGATGGGGGTTGGTGCAAAGATAAGAGAATTTTAGTATCTCGTAGAGTAGGATGAGGTTCACATGTTTGTAATCCTTGAATATGGAGATAATCCTGTGGGAGCTTTTGAAATTCTGGAAGGGAACATTGCATGTTTGTGGTCAGATGTCACTGGGGATGAGGTTACCAGAGAATCAGTGCTTCAGGACTTGGTCAAAAGTATTGTGTCCTCTAATAGACTTATTTATATCTCTACTTCAGTAAGTTTTGTTTACTAAGTCTGAAAACTTCTGGGTATACCTTGCACTGGTGGTATAGATATTCCAATTTATTGATGGATAGTGAAAGACACCCATTATAATGAATTTGTTGTTGCTAGGGAGATCAAGTATATTGAGGAATCTTAGGGGATCATCAGGGAACATTGAGGGTGTTCAATAACAGGCTATGAGTTGATAATCTGTTCTGTATAGGCTGATTTTAAGTGCAATGAGTTCTGTTTGTGGATTCCTAGGAATTTGTCTGGAGGTAGTATAATCCTTAACAAATATAGAACAAGGACCTCAGGCCAGTTTTGGCCTCAGTGGTGAAAACCAGTTTGTCAAAAATACCCCTTTCAGAATGGTCACGGTGCAACCAAATCTCCCTTGTTTAAAGGAGGCAATTGGATGTGCTGATTAGATCTCCAAGATATTTATATCCATATGAAAATTGCCAGGCACTCCTGATGGAATCTTTGCTTCCGGCTGTGCGCCAGTCATTACCAATTCAAATACCTGCCTTTCATTGGGTGTTCATCAAGTGCATCGCAGTAGTCTCTGCTCACATTTATCTCAGAGCAATGTGTGTGTTTCTACATCTAGAGGACTGGCTCCTCATTGCACCCACCTTGGACTTTTTACTAAGAACCAGAGATTACTTTTTACCTCTCAGCCTTTCCTTAGGAATATCCATCAGTCTCTGTAAATGTCATGTTTACACCCTACACAGACCACAAATTCATTGGTTGCTGTTTAAATACAAGCGTGTCTGTTATTAATCTTCCTCTAGAGTCTGGGTCTTAAGATCATCAGTACTTTGGCTCTTACAGCAAGAGTCTCCCTCAACTACTCTAGTTCTGAAAGTGCTAGGTATTATGATGGCTTCCCTGACATCGTTTCTTCATGCATGCCTTATAATGCAAATTCTTCAGTGGTTGCTATCCACCCAGTGGTCTCAGTTCTCAGACTTCCTACCTTCCCTATACATATCACTCTTATATGTAAGACACATCTATACTGGCGTCTGACATCCCTAAGTCTTCTCTTAGGTTATCTCTTTTTGTTATTTCCCCCAGCAACAGTAGTCACTGTTGACACCAGCAATCAGGGGTGGGGAATTTCAAGGGTAGGATAGTCCAAGGTGTATGGACTCAGACAGAGGCCAATCTTTATATCAGTGTCCTGGAGATGTGCGTGGTTCTCCAAGTATTGCAGGGGTTTTAGGATCTCCTTCTCCAGGGGAGTGATATGAATTTAAACAGAGAATATGTTGGCAATCTGGTATGTCAACAAGCAGGGAGAAATCAAATCTTAATCAGTGTGCAGAGAGGGGGTGAGGGTTTGACAATGGTTTGCCAGTGTGCATTGCATTCTCCTTGCTTTCTGGTAGCAGTGCACATTTCATGGCAAGCTAACTGTTTACCAGACAGACTTAGCAGATCTGTTTTGATGCCTTACATTTAGTTTGTCAATCCAGTGGTGGCTTCAAAGATTTTCAGCCAGTGGGGCACTCCCTTCTGCTATCTCTTTGCCACTCCAGCCAACACAAACTGCAACAACTTCTTTGCCCTTTTACCCTCAAAAGGGTGCACCTGGGAGTTGTTCTAGTTTATCAGTGCCCCCCACTTGCTGTATATTCTCCCGTATATTCCCCTCATCCACAGGCCCCATCAAAAAGCAACACAATGCAGATCCACCATAATTCTCATCATTCCCATGTGACCCAGACAAGTATGGTTTCCCTGCTAAAGTCTCTTCTAAAAAAGCCTCCCTGTGGTTCCTGGATCTGAAACTAGACCACCTTTCTCACCCATCGGGCCAGCCTCACATGGATCTTTCTAATCTCTGACTTATCACCTGGTGTCTCCAATTCCCGTAATGGCTTTGGACCCTTGCTTTTTCAAAATCAGTAGTCCACATTTTGTCAGCTTTACAGAAACAGTCTTCACAAGAAAAGCAAGTGGAAGAGTTTCTCCATTTAGGCCTCTTCACATATCTGAGATCCATTTTCTGCTTCAATGTCATAGGTTTTGCACTTTCTTGCTACCCTGTATGAACAGGAGTCTAGCTTTTTCACCATCAAGTTCCAACTAGCTGCCATATCTTTCACGTAGTTTTTCAAAGTCAGTCCGTGGCTTCCCATAATCTCTGTAAGGCCTTCCTCGAAGGACCTTCATGGGATCTTTTACTAAGACACTTTGGTAATGAGTCTGATGAAGTCTTAGTACCAAACTAGGCAAAAGTGCAAATTTGTGTGTGTGTATGTTTTGTAGAATAAATGTTTTTATCTGAAACTTTCATACCCTCACTTCATTTTCGTCCTTTTGGAATTTAGTAAGTTTTAATTGGACTGTGGGATTTGTTACCCTTTTTCTATGTGTTTCATAGGGTAGGCACATCCATTTACAGGGATAGTTTATAACTCCCTGTAGTTATTGTGTCCTTGTAGGCCTGTATCTTGTATTCCCCTTGCCTTTAGCCTCTTCCACTACAGAGGAGCCAGGAGGCTTGGCTTGGATGTTGTCTGGACTCACTTTCAGCATTACTTCATTTTCAGGGTCTAAGTGTCTGCACATTATTCATGGCAAGGTGTCTTGGCTGACATGATTGTGGATATTGGCTTCTGAGCACCATGTGTTATCCTTTCTATGGGACTAGCACCACCCTGGTGTTGGTTCCTGTTTTTTTCAGCCTTAGATTTGTTAGCATCTCACATAGTGAGCCTGGAAGGATCCTTCCTTTCATTGAACTGGCCATCAGCTGTAGCAGGAAATTGGGTCAGTAGCTCAGCCAAGCTTCTTAGGATATTTTGACCAGAGGCTGAGGCTTCTGGCTCTTCGTACCATGGAGTCTAATTTCCAGGGTCTGACCATTTTCTGGCACGTAGTCTGTGTGCAATGCTTTACTGACAAGGTTGTTCTTTCCAGGGTATCTAATAAATGCAGAAAGGACAATTTTCTGAAAAGTACTAGATTTATCAGAACTGATTAAATTTGTCCAAAGAAATTCAAAATGGACAAAAACAGTTAATCTGATGTTGGTAATCTTCATTCATTCATTACTAATGGGTATCGGTTTTGTCCTGGGAATTGAGTCAGCCGTTATAACAAGCTCGCGCCAGCCAAAAAACTCTCGAGCTAAGCTTACGAATAGTGCCCCTGTCTCTATCACCACAGATCTTGTTTGCCACGTAACATATCAAGAAGCATCAGGCCAGCTCTCAAGCTAAGTCATTTAGAATTATTTCAATTTAAATAACTTTTAGCTCTATTCTCTCTCTACCAAATTCTTGGTTTTCTTCGTATCTTTACTGGTACAGTCCTCCCTTACCCCTGTGGTAATCTCTAATACCATTGTTATTATCCTGCCCCCTTCCTCTCTCTTTTTCCTTCCCTTTACCCATTGGGTATTTTTTTATTACCATCATTGGTAACTCAAAAAAAAAATGTCTTCCTTCCTGAATATGTGTGTGTGGCATGTACTTGCTTTCTATAGTGTTATTCTGACAGGACATTTCAATTCAGATTTGTACTTGTATCATTGATAATGTCTGATAAAAAGCAGACAACAGGCTTTAAGCAATGCGATCAGTGTGGCAGGAAAATGCTGACTTCTGATGGACGCTTGTTCTGTGATTATTGTATCGGGGTGCTGCATTTAAAGTTCAACCCCCATGCGATATATGTAAAGGCTTTATCGCCCTTAATTTGACTGAGAGAAAAAATAAATTAATTCTAAAAGGTCACTTGAAAACTCCTTTCTCGGAGGCTCTGTCTGAGGCAGAGGATTCAATCCCTCCTAAAAAGGAACATAAAAAGATTAGCCAATCTGTACCTTCCTCTCCACATACCAGTGAGACTAAATCGGTTAAGTCCCCCGCGGAACCTAAGACAAAACATCTTAAATTGACCTCTACAATTTTGGCATCGGGGCCTCAAACCCCTTTTACGGTGCCATCCTTGGCACCAGGGCTTCAAACCCCTTCTACAGTGCCATCTTTGATTGTGGAACCGGCCAAGACTTCAACTCCTACCGTTCCACAATCTGGTATGGTACTGATGCTCCCCTCAGCACCAAAAATAGTCTCCCCAATTCTGGTCACTTGACCATGGTGCTAAAGGGTGAAATTTTACCTCGGAACTGAAATTCCCCATCAGTAGATTCTTTTTTCGGACAACAGTTGAGTCCCTTTCTAGAACACCCTGATTCTCCTTCTGGGATGTCAACCCACTCCTCCAGGAGCCTTTCAGAACTGGACATAGTGAGACTCATGGATCAGCGCCTGGCAGCCAGGGGAATTCCAACTCCCTCTAAATCCTCCCTCCCACGCAGAGCCGAGGAATTTTCTCCACAGACTTTGACATATATTTCTCCTTCAACCTCCTTGGAGGTGTCGGAGCCCTTGACACCGATGTGTATCCTGGTTCCAGCTCCTTCGGTTCCATTGGTAGGTTTTACCATGGCTCTGGAGCCTACCCTATGATCCTCAACTCAGTCGGAGCTGACCCATCGTCAGGATCGTGACTGATCTGTCAGCACTGTGACCCCTAGTATGCCGCCTATTTTTCTATGGTGTCTACCAAGGTTCTGGTTGTTTTGATGACACTGAGTCCTCTCGTGGCTCTTTCCCTTGGGGTGAACTTGTCGGAGCAGGGTGTGACCCTGGTTCCGGTGTTGTCTTTCTTGGTTTCAGGCTCCCATCCCTCTTCGGGCAGGCCTGCTTTCCAGGTGATGGAGAGGGCACTTGCCTCAGCAGCCTCACAGCTGTTTCCTTTGGTGCTGGAAGGCCACATTTATATGTCCTCTGAGCCACACCTGACACAGTCCACTACTGTGTGGCATCGAGCATGGGAATCTCGAGATACTCTCCCACAGGGCACCCACTCTTTGGAGTTCTCTTCAGATGCCTCTGCTGAGGAGGTAAGAGACTGTGCAAGAGGAAGCATGTGGATTCCCCTGAAGAATCCCTTACCGAAGATACAGATTACAATGAAGGGGAAGGGTCTCCACGGTCACTCCCTGAAGATGTCTCCTTTGGAGACATACTAGAAATTTTAAAGCAGCAGGGAGACTGAAATCCCACCAACCCTTCCTCTGAGGAGTCTGTATTCTTGCAGGCTTTCTGTGCTTGAACCTCTACTTCCTGGGTGACCCTGCCTACATATGATTTAGTTCAGCTCATCGTGCAGCACGCATGAAAGAGTCCTGACACCATTGAGCCTATCCCTCTGAGATCAGACAAAATTCTCTCCCCTTCAGAGGATCACCCACATTGGTCCAAAGGCTTACCAGTAGACACTGTGGTGGTGGCAGCAGCCACTAGGAAAGAATTCACCGAAGAGAGTCCTACTGTCCATCATCCAAACAGGGAGTCTCAGGTGATGGGCAGGTTAGGGAAGAGGGTATGTGCTTCATCGATCTTTGCCATTTGGTCCTTGAATTACTTGGCACATTTTACCTGTCTCCAGAGAGACCTGATCACAAAACTCTCGGGAACACTAGGAGGAGCAGGATCTGATGAGGTACATGACAAAGTTGCCTCACAGCTTGCCACCCTGGAGTCCATATCTAATTTGTCCATGCGGTTGATTTCTCATGCAACTGAAGGGGCGGCTAGTGCAGCGGGTGCGAGTGTTGCCTTGAGACGTCACACCCTGATGAGCCTATGTGATTTTGCGGATCCTTTTAAGTCTTCCTTTCTCAATGCTCCCATTGAAGCTTTGTCTCTTTTTGGCCCAAAGATAAAAGACACATTAGCCAAGTCTGAAAAGGACGGCAAGACCCTGTCTGCCATGGGCATCCATTTTTCCACCCCTCCCCCAACGATCCTTCTCTAGGAATCAGAGGAGTGGAAAGATGTGGTACAGGAAAGCCCAGGGTCCTTTCCATGACATGTGATGAGCTTTCCCCCCTGGGGCAGATGGAGGAACTCATCAGGAAGATGCCCCTCCAGAGGCAGAGGTGGCCCGTGTAATCAGGGATCTAGAGAATCATTCTCTGGACAGCCCTATCAGTGCTCCTGAAGAGCGGCTCGATTGCTTACCTCTGGAAGCAGTCAGGGGATGATTCTCTCTAGACCACCTTGCCTGACAATCCATAACAGCAGATTCTTGGGTGCAGACGATAATTACCAGAGGTTATCACATCCATTTCAATTCTTTTCCAAAGCTGCAAAGGCGAATTCCCAACATCCCACACAGTTAAATGGAAGCAGCAGCTCAGAAAATACAAAAGCTGCTTCAAAAAAGAGTTATCCAAATAGTCCCACCAGACCAGATAGAGTCTGGATTTTACTCAAAGTTCTTTTTAGTGCCAAAAAAGACAGGGAACTGGAGGCCAATGTTAGACCTCAGCATCATAAACAAGTTTGTAAGACAGACAAAATTCTGGATGGTCACGGTTCAGTCTATTCTTTAATTTCTGGAGAAAGATGATTCAATGTGCTTGATAGATCTCCAGGATGTGTATTATCACATAAAAATGGGTAAATACTCCAGAAGATTCCTCCGCTTCCAGCTGGGAGCCAATCACTGTCAATTCTGAGCACTGCCCTTTGGTTTTTCTACAGCCCCCAGAGTGTTCACCAAATGCATGGCAGTGGTAACAGCTTACTTGAGACTGCAAGGTTTCCGGGTGTTTCCGTACTTAGATGATTGGCACCTTACTGCCCCTACCAAGTGTCTGCTGGATGCAGCCGTACAGTATACCCTAAACCTAGCAAGATCCCTATGGATTTCAATAAACGAAGAAAAATCCAAACTGACTCATACTCAAAGTCTGGAATTCATAGGGGTAACTTTCAACACTCAGTCTTGCCTAGTCACCCTTTCACTTCACAGGTTGCAAAGACTAAGGTCTCAACTCTGGGTGATACTGTGTCAGGACAAGGTTTCAGCTCATGCAGTCTTACAACTACTGGGATCATTGAGAGCATCGATTACTATAGTTCCCCCTAGCAAGACTACATACAAGACTCCTACAATGGCTCTTAGTGGTGCAGTGGTCCCCTCTAACTCATCTTATGTCCTTCCAGATCCACATAACAAATCAATGCAAATGAGTCTTAACTTGGTGGATGAAGCTGGAAGAAGACCTATGGTGTCTTCCCTTCTCTTCTTCTCAGCCCAAGGCCATAGTGACCACGGAGGTTTCCCTGATGGGGTGGGGAGGTGGGGACATTTCCAGGGAAAGACAGTCCAAGGCACTTGGTCCCCCATAGAGGCCAACCTGCATATGAGTGTTTTAGAACTGAGGACAGTGCTTTTAGTGTTGCAAGCATTCCAATCTGTCTTCCCATCAGGGACAATTGCTATCCAGTCGGACAACATGTCCGTAGTCTGGTATATCAACAAACAAAGGGGAACCTAATCCTACCCATTGGCTCTGAGAGTTTGACAATGGACGATATCTTCCAACTGCTTTCTGATAGCAACACACATTCCCGGGGATTCCAACATAATTGCAGACAAGCTGAGCATATGCATTCTCCTGCCTCACTAGTGGTCCCTCAACCTTGTCATAGTGACAAAGATCTTCAGTCGTTGGGGCCAGCCTTGCTGTGATCTATTTGCGTCCCCAAAAACCACAAGTGCAGCAGCTACTTTGCCCTAATTCCCCCTCAGAGGGAGTCCCTGAGGGATGCTGTAGTACACGACTGACCCACGGCACTTCTTTATGCCTTTCCCCTTTTTCTCTGATCCCACAATTCCTAAAGAAAGCTCTTCAGTTGAGAAGCAGAGTAATCCTCATTGCTCCCTATTGGCTCCGACAATTTTGGTTTCCCTTCCTTTGCCCTCCGCTAGTACACCGACCGTGGATTCTGGATCCAACTCTGGAATTGCTATCACACCCACAAGGGTTGATCCATCCAAACATATGAAGTCTCAAGCTGACAGCTTGGGTCCTCCAATTCTAGTAATTGCCAGGCAGAATAATCTATCCCCCCCATATGAAACATTATTCTGGCTCCCCACAAACCATTCACCAGGAAACTTTATCTTAAATGGAGAAGATTCATAATTTGGTCTCAAGAGAAAGGTCTTGACCCCTTCTCGGCTTCAGTGAGTGCTGTACTGGACTCTTTATCAAATCTCCTCCATTCAGGAGTGGCAGCTTCCACTATTCGAGTATACCTGGCGGCTATCTCAAACTTCCACAATGTCTTCCAGGACTTGTACTTGATATCTCACCATCTTTGTAAAACCTTTTTGAAAGGTGTCACACACATTAGACCGCCCTTCAAAGAGTCAGTCGAACCTTGGAACCTGACTTTTAGTTCTACAATCTTTGACTCATCCTCCTTTCATGCCTGCTGCCACTTGTGATATAAAGTTTTTATCCTGGAAAATTCTTTCCTTGATAGCTATTACATTAGTAAGGCGAATATCTGATTTGCAAGCTTTATGCATAAAACATCCTTACATGGTTTTCCATAATGACTGAGCATTACTCCAGACTAATCCCTCCTTCTTACCCAAAGTTATTTCAGATTTGATGATTAATCAAACAGTTGACCTACCAGTCTTCTTTCCCAATTTTTCTAATAAAAGAGAATATTGTCTACATTTGCTTGATGTACATAGACAATTATGTTTCTTCTTGGATAGGACTAAATCAATACGAAAATCTGACCAATTATTCGTATCCTTCTTAGGACCAAAATTGGGGAAATTTGTCTCTAAAGTAACTTTAGTCAAATGATTGAGATTATATTTCCTTTGTCTACCAACAAAACAGAGTTCTTTTACCACCTAAGTCAAAGTGCATACAACCAGTTCAGTTGCAGCATCTGTTGCCTTCTATTCAAAGGCTTCCATGGATGACATTTGTACAGCAGCAACATGGGCTACTCCACGTACCTTTATCACTTATTACAAATTGGACTTGGTCTCCAGGGGGAGAGCATCCTTTGGCTCAATGGTGCTCAGGAATATCCTTCCATAGGTCTTCCCAGGACATAAAGTAGCTAGGAACTCTGTCCCATCAGTAATGAATGAATGAAGATTAACAACATCAGATAAAGAAGTAATGATCTTACCATAACGTTCCATCTGTGTTGTTGATCTTCATTCATTCATTACATCCCACCCTACTACGCCCTCCAAAAGACTTCTGGATGTTTGGATTTGGTCCCTGCTTTCTTCCTTATGGGCAAACTTGATCTGAGTTGATAGAGAGAGGGGCACTTTGGGTAAGCTTAGCTCAAGAGTTTTTTGGCTGGTGCGAGCTTGTTATAATGGCCGACTCAGTTCCGAGGACGGAACTGATACCCATCAGTAATGAATGAATGAAGATCAGCAACACAGATGGTACATTATGATAAGAACATAACTTTTTTTCATTCATAAAAAGGGTTTTATGTGGAAAGGATGCCTACGTCTTACAGTTTCTAAGAATCCGCATAGCTAGCCATGACTTTCATTTTACAGCTCTGCCATCTGAATTCACTGCCTCCAGAATAACACCATATATTTAGTTCCAGTGTTTACACGTCATAAAGCAAACTGTAATTATTTTTCCATACCCTAATCAACTAGTACCCCAGTACCATGGGCTCCTGCATCAACTCATTATTCTAACTGTACCTTTGATGTAATATTTCAAAAACACCATACATTACAAATCATTACAAGCTCTTGCCACTTCAAAGACCTTTCTACAGACTGCAAGGTAGTTATCTGAAGGCATCAGGCTTCTTGTTCTCTTGCATCGTTCTGGATCCTTATGCAAGGCTGCATGACAGAAGGCTCTAATAAATTCTATAGAATATATGGATATGCCAGCAGATTTCCTAGAAACATTGATACCTGCCTCACAATCAGTAAAGGAGGAATGTTTGAGTGGACTTACTTAGTCAACCAATCCAAAGAGGTGCCTTTACTTAATTTGACAGTAGCTCAGAGATGACAACAGATTGTTTGGACTGTACCTCGGGATGTCACTTCAGCACTCTATATGGCAGTTGGTCCCAGCAAGAAAGATCTCATCACATCTGCCTGAAAGAGATGAAAGAAGCATTACTGAAAGCCTTGGTAGCTTTTCAGGACAATTTCCTTCTGAGTCTCTAAAGGTAATGAACATCACACAGTTGTGTGATATTTTAGCAACTAAGGGAGCACCAGATCTGGCACTTTTTATTTAAAATTTTGCCATGCAACACAATCTGCAGTTCTTATTATATAAATACCTTCACAATCAACTAACAGATTCCCTCAATGGTCTGTTTCAGCCCAATCTCAACATAATAAAGCCCCGGGAAGAGAATTCCTAACAGTGACATCTCTTCTAGGTGTTAAAGATCTTAAGGAAGTCAGAATATCTTCTGTAATGAGATCTTAAGTACAGTGATTGAAATATTTGACTCTTGGACTTCCACAAAGGGTGTTTGCACATTACCTTTCTAATTCTAATAACCTTTGAATGAATTAACTATCAAGGTACTCTCCAGTTCTAGGAAACTATGAATGTTTTAACCATCAAGGTATGTATCTGTAGGTATCTGCGCAATTTCTGCTTGTATAACAATTTTACACAGATGGCTCCAAATTTAACTCTTAACCATATTAACAGTGTCTTACTCATTTGTAATGATGCCCTGCTCATAGGAAAGAAAATGTATCGCCTCCCTGAGATGTGAACTTCATATTGGAAAGGTTGGCTCTACTTCTTTCTGACCGTGCTGACTCAATGGACATTAAATAACTTTCTTGGAAAACACTTTCTTGTTGCTATAACCTAAAGGAGGATTTCTAAGTTACAAGACCTCATGTACATGTCACTGTCAACAGATATTCACAGCGAAAGTATCTTTCCACTAACTCATCTATACCCAAGATTGTCTGTACAGTATTTCTAAATTAATGCGTTCAACTCTGAATTGTATCCATAGTGCCAGATTTTAAGGTAGTACCCTCTAAATATGATGGGTACGAGGTGGTACACCAGAAAGACTCATTAGTTTAGAAAAAACAAGTCAACTATTCTGTTTCCTTCAGAATGGAAAAATAATGATTACCTATAAATAAATGCACCTCATCAGTGACTGGGCCACTTTATTGACTTGTGCAATAATAGCAACAGTAAATCCCTGCAGGGTACTGTTAGAGCACATTCCACTCGAGAAGCAACTTTAGCAAGTTGAATCTTAGAGCAATTTTGTGAATTATTTTCTTCACTTTCACCAGTAACATCATTAGAAGCTCAGTCTTGAGGCAGGACAGAGTTTTGCATGGATTTGCTGTAGGAACTCTTCTCTTCCTCCCAGTGGTAACTGAGTGCTGTTTGAGAATCGGGCCAAATGTTATGATTTATTGTTACAGTGACTCTCCCCAAAGAAGATAGTATATGTGTGTGAAGTGCTTAAAATAACAACAAAGCTTCAAGATGAGATCAGTGTAACAGTAACAGTAACGTTTCTCTCCATCTTCTCTCCTGTGCAAAAGCTCTGTATATAGTTAGTGCTTTTCTTTGTATAACAGTTCAGGAAATGTTTCTTACTGTCTTTGAAATTCATTTGACAATAGCTTGGCTCATTTCTGATATGTGTGTGCCACATGCATACATTCCATTTAGGGCTTCCAGTCTCCAAGAATTGAATAGAGTGCAATTTATTGTCGGCTTCACATGTGAGTCTTGTGTCACTTGCATGTGTACATTCACAGACCATTGTTGGCATTCTCAAGGGCATACAAATAGCTTAGAAAATCTGTTTGGAGCTCAGCAAATAGAAGGTAGGTAAACCTAAGTACTATGATTTACTGTTAGTAACCTCTCTTCAAAGATCTGTCATGCTAAGTACCTTTTTTATTGGTACACTTCATTCTAGATTTCTGCTTCTTGAACAAAGTTTGAAAAGGTCAGAAATTTAGGATTCTGACCATCAACTCCGTTGTTCCTCTTCTATTTCACTTAGTGTGGATAACAGCAGTGCGTTTAAACAGTTCTTACTGGCATACTCTCATATTTCCACTCAGAGAATATTCAGCATATTCAAGATGGGGAAACAGCATGTTGGGTTTACAGTTTCGCTATTCAGTCTTGCAGCTGTCCTGAAGGTTTTCACAAAGTGCTTACCCTCCACTGCATCAGACATCAGAGGAAGGGGCATACACATTCACCCATATTTGGATGATTTACTCACGGTTATCCTTCACAACAGTTACAGAGTGATATTTAAATGGTCATTCTATTTTTAGACTATTTGGGATGGACTATTGAATAAAGGAACTGAAATTTCATACCAGTATAATTCAAAGGTTTTCTGAATGCAGTTCTAGACTCAGTCCAGCAAAAAGTCTTCCTATTTCAGTAGAGAATCTGTGAGCTAATTTCATTGTTTCTTTATGCGGCATCATGGACCAGGCTGGCAGAAGGGGCCTTTTATATACTTTTGGGGCTTGGGGCTTGTGTTTTCTAATATTTAGCAAAGGAACTGAACTACAGATACTGTATTTAAATATGGATAACCATCTTATTCTACTTAAACCAATAGTGTCCTTGACAACAGATGCCTTGCACTATGGCTTGGTTGCTCATCTTTGATATCTGTCAGTGTGGGGAAGTTTGGTCTTCCATGCAACAAAGGATGCATATCAGTCCCAAAGAAAATGTTAGTCATTCTGCTAACTCTAACAGTCATAAATAAGCTGACCCTAGGACTACTTTAAATAAATACCAACAATTTAACAGTCATGTGGTATATAAGCAAGCGAGGTACTGCAAAGCTCTGCCTTTGATGGCTAGTTATGCATGTATGAGAAAATGTGCTGTGATGTTTCTCCAGTTGCAGCAAACCTATCTGCTAGGTGGAGAAAATAAGGAAGCTTGCCTAGATCATGAGTGACGGTTTTGTCTCATAAGGATCTTGAGAAAACGCTTCTAGCAGTTTTTAGATGGCATATTCTTATATATAGATACACATCTTCTGTAGGGTTCATAGGAAGTTACTAGACTAATGGCCCTAGGGCCCTTAGAAGCCTATCCATGTTCTACCTTTATTTCCACGATCAGCACCTGCTGCCCCTGTCCAAGAGAGACATAGGTGGAACCCCTGGAGTGAATTTACAGTTACCCATCCAGTCATCCAGATTGCGTTTGAAGAGGGCCAATGAGGTGCTATGTTTGACATGATGTGGGAGTCTGTTCCAAAGGTGTGGTAACCTCTGAGAGACAAATCTGTCTCTCCAGCAAGTTCTATTAATGTCACATACCAGATTATGGTCTTTAGACTGAGTACCCCTTGTACCATTTGACGTGCAGATATGCAGCATTCCCAATAAACCAGGGTCAGAGATTGCCTTATGGCAGAGATCGCCTCTGAGTAGTCTGTATGAAACAGAATAAAGTGACAGTGATTTCAGGCAATCCACATATGACAGATGCTGAAGACCTTGAATTTTCCTTGTGAGGAAGCTTTTGTGGTCTCTCCAGTTGCTGCGGGTGCTTGGAAAGGTACATACTTGATTATTGGCCTGATGAGGGCAGAGTACAGGGAGGTTGTAACTTCTTTTTTTTTTTTTTTTTGGAGGTAATGCCCTTACTTATGAGATGAGAAATATAGAATGCCCTTCTTACCAGTGTGGAGACATGGTGATCAAAGGTAAGGTTGCTGTCAACCTGTGTACCAAGGTCTCACCACTGAGAGCGTACTTAGGGTGTTGCTATTGATGTGATAGTCAGCAGGAACATCGCATTGCTCTTACTGAAAGGGATGATAATACATTTTTTTGCATTGAGTTTAAGGCCTTGACTTTGGCACCAATCATGTAAGACTGTCTTGCAGGATGTTGACATCATTTGGAGATTCTATGACTGCTCTTAGTTTGCAATCATTAGCAAACTTTGTCAGACACAGACCTTTAGTTTTTACTTGTACTTTGGAGGAATAGATTCCAAACAATAGAGGAACACCACTGGTTACAGGTCTGCTGTTGGAGGTGGGTTCCCCTATTTTGACAATATTTGTTCTATCAGTGAGCCAGTTAATGACCCATCTAAGGATAAAAGAGTTGATTCCTAGTTTTTTTTTTAATTTCTCCAAGTCTTTTGAGATTCTAATATCATGACGGGAATGGACCCTATTCCTAAGTCAAAGTATGGTTAAAGTTCATGAAATTAGTATTATTTCAAGCTTTAATGTCAGCCAAAAGTGCTCTTCTTGGGAACCCGCAATGTGCCCAGTAACGACTCCTTCTGCAATTTCTGTGGAGCTACATGTATTGGTAGCATATCTAAATACGATTGCAGAGTCTTTTTTTATAAGAACCGTTGCTCCTACTACTCTTGGAACTGTCTGGGAATCTTTCTTCCACATTGGTCTCATTTCTACCTTTAAATCCTGATGTTTTATGACTTTGTGTCTCTCTGTGGGCAAGACACTGTAGTCACTGGGTGTGGCGAGTTCAATGGTCAGTGCTACTTTTGTTTTCTTTTCTTGGACCACTATATCTGGTTTTCTCGCATATGTGAAAAAGCAAAATTTCACCAACCAGAAGAGCAAAAATTAGCAGCAAAGGATGAGAACCACAGGTGAAAAATTCAGTAATTCAGGTCTGAAGACGTTTGGTGATTTTAAACCTGATGAAAGTGGTTACCAATAAATGGTATTTTACTGGATTTTGCTCCTGTGGTTCTCATCCTTTGCTGCTAATTTTTGCTTTTCTTGCATCTATCTTTTGAACTGTTGGTAATGAGTGATCCTGTATGATGTAGACTTTATCATTTTCTATTGTGCTTCGTGGTTCATGATTCCAGTGTTTTTCAGCCACTTCAGTACCATAATGTTTGCACAATCCCCAGTGCAACAGTCTTGCCACATTATTATGCCTTTCAATGTACAATCTGTCTACCATTAGTAAATCACAACCAGCAACAAGGTGTGCAACTGTTTCCAATTCTGTTTTGTAAACCTACATTTGTCTGTTTCTCCCACATGTTCAATGGACTTTGTAAACCAACATGTACATAGCCCATTATCTTAGGCCACCAATATTAATTTTTCATCTCCTGGTTTGAATTTGCATCTCCTTAACCATTCCTGCATTCCATCCTGATCCACATGAGATTCTTCCAGAAGTTTTCTAGACTTGCAACTATATTTATGCATTTTCCACATTTCTTGCCTTCTCATCTAGTCTTTCACCTTATATTCTTCTTTTGTTTTTTGGCACATTCAGTTGCTGCCTGGTTTTTATCCACTTATGGTTTGATTTCCATTCCTGCTGGATGCCAATATGGTTCTGCTAAACTAAGCAGAGAAGTCATCTTAGATTTATTCTCCTCATATTTCAAAACTTTCACTATGTTTGGGTTTTGTGTGGTCAGCAGATATGTGTACAGTCCCATCATTGCAGATCTACGCATGTAATCAGTTTCAAGGAGGCCTATCCCTCCTTCAGAATGGGGAATATATAATCTTGGTATGTACTGATTTTTATAAATCATTTGGTGAGCATGAAGCATTCTTCTTGTTTTCCTATCTAATCTATCCAACACATTTTGGGGCCAGTCAATCACTACAAAACTGTAAGTTAGGACAGGAAGAGCAAATTGCTTTATTGCTTGAATTTTGTTCATAGATGTCAATTCTGTTTTCAGGATTAATTTAAATCTTCTAGAATATTCCTTACTAAGTTTTATTCATATTTGTTCATGGTTTATTGTTGATCCTTTATGAGTTCCCAAATATTTATACACTCCCTCATGCTCAAGTTATTTTATATCACAATGTTAAGTTGTCATTCTCGCCTTTATTCTTGCTGGATGGGGGTTTGGAGCCAATCCTCGGCTCCGACTCGGCCTATACTATAGCTTGAGAGCTATTTTTTACCAGCTCAAGGCAGCTCTATATCCCACAATACCATGCGCTAACTGCCCAGATCTCATTTGCCGCTTCGCTGCGAGGTTGCCTTTTTTTGCCGGCTCAGGTCAGTAAAAGAAATTTTAGCAAATTCTTCTAAACTTGAGGTTAGTTTTTGTCAGATTAGTTCCCATTAATATAGTTTTACCTAAATTACCTATTAGTAATTTTTTCATTAAGCCCTACCCACCCCTTTAGTTAAACTTTCTAATCAGGCCTACAGGCTTAGTTTTTGTTTTCTCTCCCCCATTGTTGTGTGTGCGAGTTGTTGTTTTAGTCAGCCTCTTAACTTCCCCTTGGTGTGAAAGTTGAGTGAGTGGTTGTGCTGGCTGTGTTACTGTTTTTTAGGGTAACTATGTCTAAAGAAGCTAAGGTCTCGGGATTCAAGAAGTGTGACTCGTGCTGTCAGAAAATGTCTCTGACAGACAGTCACACTTCTTGCATCTACTGCTTGGGACCTTTGCACCTGCAGGACTCTTGTTCCGTCTGCCACGGATTTAGTTCAAGAGTCCTGCAGGAGCATCATAATGAACTTATTTTGAGGGGCTTATTGAAGCCCGATGACTCCCCATCCAAGTCTGGCTCGGGAAAGTCGTCTAAGCCTGCCAAGCCCTCGGCTCCAGCTTCTGAGTTGAGGGCTGGCAAAACTGAGATCGCTCCGACATCGGCTCCAGTCGGAGCCGATGTGAGCAAGATCGTACCCGCTCCGAAACCTGTATTGGAGCCGACATCAGCACGCAAGCGCTCTAGATCCCCTTCATTAGAGTCCGTCCAATCGGCTCCAAGATCACCCCTTCTATCGGAGCGGAGTCATAGGACTCATTCTTCCAGGTCGTCTAGGCTTTCTGACCACGATATTGAGAGGGTGGTCAGTAGACTCATAAAATCTCAGGTACTGGCCCAAATACTCCAAAGCCCATCTCACCAGACTGTGGCTCCCTCGGTGCCGCCTTCGATTCCTCCTCCGACTCTCCAGTCGAGTTCGGAGCCGGAGTTTGTCGGAACCGTAACCTTGCCCACGTCGGAGCCGATACTTCCACCTTCGGCTCCGGCATTGTTGGCTCTGACTTTTTCATTGGTACCGTCCGTGGAGAAGTCCAGGTGCCGAGACTCCATTGTCGGCTCCGAGGGGGTGAGTGGCATCGGACCCTTGTCCGACCCCGCTCTCCCTCTCGGAGCGTCGTCTCTGGTTAGTTCGGCCCCGACATCATTCTTGGAGCCTTCTCTATCAGTGCCGGGGGCGGTTCTAGTGTCTTCAGAGCCGGGACTGTCTTCGGTGCCCGATAGGGGGGCTTTCGAGGTGATGAGGAGCGTGCTGGATCCAGTGTCCACTCCAAGGTTGGGTTCTTCAGCTCCTCCCTTCACAGTGCCTGTTACGGTCTCTGGCCATCCTCTTGCAACTGATAGCAGAGATCCAACGCATAGGGTACCCACTTTGGGTGTCTCATCCTCCTCCGAGGCTTCTCCTGAAGCATCAGGAGAGCCACCTAGGAAAGGAAAGTGCAAGAGGAAGCACGTAGACTCCCCTGAGTCTGTAACCTTGGACACCGACTTGGATGAGTCGGAGGGCTCCCCCAGATCCCCCTCTGAAGATGTCTCCTTTTCAGACATACTAGAGATCCTGAAACAGAGGGGGAATTGGTCCACACTCAAACCCTCCAAGGACGAGTTGGTTTACCTTGATGCCTTTGGATCTCGCCCTTCCACCTCCTGGGTGTCCCCCCCTTTCGATTCACTGATGGAAGTGGTGGCCAGAAAGGCGTGGGCAGCTCCTGACTCCATGAAACCTACCCCTAGGAGGCCTTCAAAATTTATTTCTGCTCCGGTGGACAAGACATTTCTCACCAAAGGTGTCTCGGTAGATGCTGTGGTGGTAGCAGCTGCCACTAAGAAGGAATTAGCTGATCCTTCTGTACCTGTTCATCCTCCTAACAAAGAGTCCAGGACCATGGACAGGTACGGTAAGCGGACATTTGCTTCAGCGACCTTTGCTATGCGATCACTGAACTATTTATGTCATTTCACCCGCCTTCAGAGAGATTTTCTCAAAGAACTGGGTGAAACTGTACAGGATCCTTTTGCTGCGGGGTATCAGGACAATATTAACTCCCAGCTGGCTACCCTGAATTCTATTGCCAATTCCTCCATGCGGCTTATCTCTTATGCAGCCGATGGAGCGAGTAGGGCCGCAGGCACAGGTGTTGCGTTGAGACGTCATGCCTGGATGCAACTCTGTAATTTTGCTGATCCCTTCAAGGTGTCCTTCACCAACACCCCCTTTGATGGTTCAGAATTGTTTGGACCTCAGGTGAAGAATACTCTCACCAGGTGCGAGCAAGACGGTAAGACTCTCTCTGCCGTGGGAGTCCATTTTTCCACACCATCTAGACCATACCCCAAAGGTCAGAAGGGTGGAAAGATGTGGTTCTGTAAACCACAGGGAGTCGCGCCCGCCGCACGTGGTGAAATTCCCCTAGAGGCAGGGGGACAACAATAGATGCCGCCCCAGGGGCAGAGGGGCCCCACAGAACCAGGGTCGCAGGGAGTCCTTCCCTGACCAACCCTTTCAGCATCCCTGAGAAGCTGCCCGACTGTCCACCTTCGGAGGCAGTCGGGGGAAGATTATCTCTGTACCCGGAAGCCTGGCAATCCCCCTCAATACAAATGGGTATAGTTGATTATATCCGAGGGTTACAAAATCCCCTCTAAACCAATTGCCAAGACCCCTCCCAGACGTACCACCCGGACAAAGGGGTCAGGCACAGCTGGAAATAGAAAAGCTGTTAAAAAAAAAGAGTCATCCAGGCAGTCCCAGCAGACCAGCTAGGATCCGGAATCTACTCCAGGTTCTTTTTGGTACCAAAAAAGACAGGAGACTGGAGAACCATTTTGGATCTCAGCAGACTGAACAAATCTGTACAGAAGACAAAATTTCGGATGGTAACGCTGCAGTCCATTCTGCCCTTCTTGGGCAGAGACAACTGGATGTGCTTGTTAGACCTACAGGACGCGTACTATCACATAAAGATACACAGGCACTCCAGGAGGTTTCTCTGCTTTTGGCTGGGAGCCAGTCATTACCAATTCAGAGCCCTGCCCTTTGGTCTCACCACAGCCCCCCGGGTGTTCACCAAATGTTTGGCAGTGGTCACGGCTCACCTGAGACAAAAAGGATTCCAGGTGTTTCCATATTTAGACGACTGGCTCATCACCACTACCACCAAGCAGCATCTTATCATAACCAGGGATTACACCATTCACATTTGCAACAGGTTAGGTATTTCCATAAATTTTGCAAACTCCTTCTTGTCACCTTGTCAGTGTATAAACTTCATAGGCGCCGTGTTAAACACCACAGAAATGTCTGCAACTTTAACACCTCAGAGAGTGATAGATATACGGCAGAATGTCCACCTTCTGATTCAGTCCAACAAAGTTCAAGCCAAGTTAGTACTGAAAACATTGGGCCTCATGGCAGTGGCGATTCCCCTTCTTCCCTTAGCCTGCTTCCATATGAGAATTCTTCAGTGGATGCTTTTCTCTCAGTGGTCCTACCAACAACTTCCTATGACACCCAACATATTGATAACCCTGACTTGCAAGAAACACCTCGCCTGGTGGATAGTCTCCCCTCAACTTCTTCAGGGCAGACCCTTTGTTATCCCCCCTCCAGTTGCCATGGTGACAACGGATGCCTCCCTGATCAGGTGGGGGGGGGCATTATCAGGGCAGGACTGTCCAGGGCACGTGGCAACAATTAGAATGCCACCTGCACATAAATGTCCTAGAGATGAGAGCAGTGCTTTTATCATTGCGAACCTTTCAGGACTCTCTTCCCACGGGCACTATAGCAGTTCAAACGGACAATATGTCCGTAGTGTGGTACATAAACAAGCAGGGCGGAACAAAGTCCTACCCCCTATGTCGAGAAGCACTCAGCCACCCCCCCAGAGACGCTCTAGTCCACGATTGGCCTCGGGGTCTTCTATATGCTTTCCCCCTTTTCCGTTGATTCCAAAGTTAATTCAGAAAGCAACCGCATTGAGATCCAAAATGATCCTCATTGCTCCTTACTGGCCTCGACAAGTATGGTTTCCGTTCCTGCACCGATACCTTCTGGAACAGCCCTGGCATCTGGAACCATTTCCAGATCTTTTGACCCATCTGACGGGCAAGCTGCACCAGTCTCTTCAGTCCCTCAACCTCACAGCTTGGTTGCTCCACTTCCAACCATAGCCAGGCTTCCCCTCATTTCTCTTCCTGTCCGTGACATTATTCTTGCCTCCCATAAGTCTAATACCAGGAAGGCTTATGCAAGCAAATGGAAGAGTTTTTCCATTTGGGCACAAGCTAGGTCCTTAGACCCTTTTAATGCTCCAATTCACAAAGTTCTTGATTTTCTGGCAGAGCTTTTTCATGCAGGTTCATCGGCAGCCACTATCACAGTTCAACTAGCGGCCATTGCCAATTTCCATGTAGGACTTTCGGAAACCAGTATTATGTCTCATAAACTCTGCAAAGCCTTCCTCAAGGGCATTTTCTTACTCAGACCTCCCATTAAGGATCCTCCTCCACAATGGGACCTGAATTTAGTGTTATCTTCACTAATTCTTCCTCCCTTTGAGCCTGCAGCTTCTTGTTCTCTCAAGCTCCTCTCTTGGAACACTCTGTTTCTAGTGGCTATAACTTCTGCCGGCAGAGTGTCGGAGCTTCAAGCCTTGTCCACCTGTTCCCCTTATTTGGTCTTTCATAAAGACAGAGTAGCTCTCAGAACAAACCCTTCCTTTCTACCTAAAGTTTCTACTGAATCAAATCTGAATCACACTATTCACTTGCCGGTTTTCTTCCCAAATTATTCAAACCGGGCTGAACAGAAACTTCATTCCTTGGATGTTCGCCAATTGCGGTATTATCTAGACAGAACAAAACAATTCAGGAAGTCAGAACAACTCTTCCTTTCTTATGCTGATGGGAGGAAAGGACTTCCAGTTTCAAAGGTAACCCTTTCCAGATGGTTAGCTTCCATCATTACCTTTGTCTACGAGTTGAGACATAAACAACTTCCTTCAAAACCTAAGGCTCATTCAACCAGGGCGCTATCGACTTAAACAGCCTTTCAAGCAAGGTTACCTTTAGATGCCATTTGTGCAGCAGCTACTTGGGCTTCTCAACATACCTTTATTACCCATTACAAACTGGATATAGCCTCCAGAAATAGAGCTGACTTTGGTTCCACTGTACTCAGGAGTCTGTTCCGTTGAGCCACCCAGGACCAAGGTGCTAGGGACGCTGTCCCATCCAGCAAGAATGAAGGTGAGAATGACAACTTAACATTAAGAAGTTATGTACCTACCATAACGTTCCATGTTAGTTGTCTTCTCGCATTCTTTCTTAAGTCCTCCCTCCTGCCCCCTAGCCTAGACAGACTTGAAGGTTCTGAGATCCTTCTATTTCATGATGTTGCCCCTTTTTCCAGGGTTCCCATAGCATGACTACTATTGCCAGGGAGACTGTTTATATATATATATATATATATATATATATATATATATATATATATATATATATACATTGGTTTTTTGTTGGTAACAAAAAATTCTATGCTATGTGTTAGCTGCCAAACAAGATCTGGGGAGTTAGCGCATGGTATTGTGGGATATAGGGCTGCCTCGAGCCGGTAAAAAATAGCTCTCGAGCTATAGTATAGGCCGAGTCGGAGCCGAGGATCGGCTCTGAACTCCCATCCAGCAAGAAAGAAGGCGAGATGAAGACAATTAACATGGAACGTTATGGTAGGTACATAACTTCTTATTCTTGTCCCAAACTGATGTTTTCTTGGTGGTGCAGTTTTCCTCCTCTAAAGGTTGCTTTTGCACATTTATCAAGACCAAATTACATTCTTATATCATCTGAAAAAGTTTTGAGAACTTGCAGTTGTGCTTTCAGTTCCTCATCTGATGAAATATACAGTTTTAAATCATCGACAAATAGAAGATGAGAAGTCTTTACATTTTGTTGTTTTCTAGTAACCAAATTATAGCCATGGCGTAAGCTGTTAAATAGACAGCTTAATGGGTTAAGGATAAGACACAATAGCAGTGGTGATAGAGTCATCTTGAAATATCCCCCTTTCAATTTTATCCCTTGGATAATAATTTGTCCTTTATCATGGCTTAATTGCAAAGTGGTCTACTACTGTTTCATGGCCACTGTAATGTAGTTGATCAGTGTAAGGTGTATCTTATACATTTTAAACACTCTTTTATCCAGGAATGTGGGATACTATCAGTGCTTTTTTGTAGTCAGTCCATGCCACACTTAGATTCTTCCCCTTTTTACAGTTCTCATCTATGACTTTATTTAACAACAAATGATCCTTTATTCCACATGACTTTCTTTTATTGCCCTTTTTTTCTGTTGCCATAATTGATTTTTTTCTAAATGACTATAAACTCTGTCGGCATTAGTTCCAGTGTATAGTTTATATATTGTCGGAAGGCAAGATATTGGTCTATAATTTTTAGGGTGGCTTGCAGGTTCACTCTTAAGTAGGAGCATTGTTTTTCCTGTTGTTAGCCAGGTTAGTGTCTGTTTGAGGTGCGCATATAAATAGCTGTTACTCATGGCTAAATCTTAGTGCAGAGATGTTTGAGGTTTTCCAGTTAGAGACTACTTTTCTTAACTTTGTTTCAATCTCTGTGGCTGTTACTTCATCCCATTTCATATCCTGCACCTTTAAACTTCTTATTCTTTCTTTTACTTCTTCTCTCCATTTAGTATCTTTGTTATGTTCCACAGAATCATCATAAATAGTTCTCCAAAATATATAAATTTCTTCTTTTTTGGTGGTCTTTCAATTCCTTTTACCTTATTTCCCAATTCTCCATAATACTTTTTTGGGTCATCAATGTTGTTGTTATTGTGTCTTTCAGCTTTTCCCGGTTAGGGGTCGCCACAGCGGAACTCCGGTCCGCTAATGATTGGCAGTAGATTTTTTTTACGTGCCGAGTTGCCAGCCCCTGACACACAACCTTCAACGAAGGTATGCCCATTCACGCATGTCTCCACACAGAAGACGATTTAGCTGAGAATCGAACAGGACAACGTCTTACTGTGAGGCGACAACGCTACCGCAGCACCACCACCACAATTCATAAATTGCTTATTTTGTACTTTTCCTTTATATTTATCTGTGCATCTTCTAAGTTTGTCCACCTGTGCTGAGATTTTTAGTTTGTTATTTGTGATAGTGCATGATTGATCCTGATATGTTCTAATTCCACTGATTGCTTTTGTCACTTCTATCTTGCTAAGTATTTTTATTGATCTGTTCCCTCTTCTATACTCTTCTAACAGTGACAGTTCTTGTCTTAATTGCCTTACAGTTTTCTCTATTCGATACTGCCATGATGGTATTCAATTTTTACTCTTCCTTTCCATCACTACCCTGTATTGTTGTGGTATAACTTTATCAGTTATTAATTTAGCTGCACAGTAATATATCCTGTTTATTTCTGTTATATCGCATGGTTCTCTATGGACAGTCCTAATTACTGTGTTCACTTCAGACTTATAGGGTTTTATTGGCCTTCTGCAGTCTATTTCTTTCATTGATCTTAATATGTCTATCTCTCCTACCTAGTTTTAATTCCTCCAAGTCTTTTGGGTTTCTAATACCATGATGGGAATGGACCCCATTCCTAAGTCAAAGTATGATTAAAGTTCATGAAATTAGTATTGTTTCAATCTTTGATGTCAGCCAGTAGTGCTTTTCGCATCACCCACAGTGTGCCCAGTAATTACTTCTTCTGCAGTTCATACAGAGTTACATGGATTGATAACATATCTAAGTATGATTGTAGGTTCTTTTTTATAAGACCCGTTGCTCCTACTACTCTTGGAACTATCTGGGTATCTTTCTTCCACATTGCTCTTGTTTCTGCCTGCAAATCCTGATATTTTATGACTTTGTCCCTCTCTGTAGGCAAGACACTGTAGTCACTGGGTGTGGCAATTTCAGTGATCTATGCTACTCTTGTCTTCTTTTCTTGGACCACTATATTCGGTTTTCTAGCATCTATCTTTTGAACTGTTGGTAATGGATGAACCCATGTGATGTAGACTTCATTTTTTGTGATGCTTTGTGGCTCATGCTTCTAGTGTTTTTTGGCCATTTCAATACCATAGGTTCATAGGTTCATAAATTAGTACTAGGCTAATTGCCCTTGTGGGACATTTTAAGCCTAGCCAGTTACCCCATGTGATAATCAAACCCTGCACCTTGTGTCTGCAAGGTAAACACCTTAACCATTATGCCAGCCTCCCACCATAAAGTTACGTACTGCATCTGGGCCTGGAGTTTTTCATTTAGAGGCTTTTCCTAACTTTGTTTCAATCTCTCTAGCTGTTACTTCATTCCATTTCATATCCTGTACCTTTAAACTTCTTATTCTTTGTTTAACTTCTTCTATCATAGGATCATAAGAGGTTACTAGGCTAATGGCCCTGGGGCCTTTAAAAGCCTAGCCAAGAGTGTATCCCCAAAAAGAAGCCTCAGTCAGCACCTGTCGCCTTTGACAATGAGTGACAAAGGTCGAACCCCCTGGGACAAATTTGTGGTTCCCCATCCACTCGTCAAGGTTGTGCTTGAAGAGGGTCAGCAAAGTACTCTGTTTGACATGTATGGGAAGTCTGTTCCAGAGAAGGGGCAGCCTCTGGGAGACAAACTTGTATCTCCAGCAGGTTTTGTGGATGTTGCATATTAGATTTAGGCGTATTGAACGGGAGCGGGTAATGCACTAGGTGTTAGACTTACGGATATGGAGCATCTCTAGTAGAGCAGGGTCCAATATTGCCTTGTAGGCGAGACACAGATCACCTCTGAGCAATCTACATGATACTGAGTAGAGTGGTAGTGATTTAAGCCTGTCCACATAAGACAGGTGTTGGAAGCCATGTATTCTCTTTGTGAGGTATTTCTGTGATCTTTCTAGTTGGTGCAGGTGTTTGGAGAGGTACATACCACACGGGATATTATACTCAATTATACGTCTAATAAGGGAGGAGTACAGAGAGGTAATAACCTGCTTTTTTTCTGGATGCAATTCCTTTACTTATGAGATGAACCAAGTAAAAGGCTTTTCTGACCATCGCCACCACATGATGGTCGAATGTGAGATTGTTGTCAACCTGAGTACCCAGGTCTCTCACCACAGGTTGTGTGCTTAGGAGGTTGTCATTGATGTGGTAATCAGCAGGAGCTGTGTTATCCATTTAGCATCTTTGTTATGTTCCACAGGGTCTTCATAGATACTTCTCCAAAATGTATCCATTTCTTCTTTTTTTGGCGGTCTTTCAGTTCCTTTTATCTTATTTCCCAGTTCTTTATAAAACCTTTTTGGGTCTTCAATAAATTGCCTATTTTGCACTTTTCCTTTTTATTTATCTTCATATCGTCCAAGTTTTTCCACCTGTGCTGAAGTTTTTAATTTGTTATTTGCGATAGTGCCTGATAGATCCTGGTCTGTTCTAATATTGCGCATTGCTTTTATCACATCTATCTTTCTTAGTATTTTTGTTGATTTGTTCCCTCTTTTAGTCTTCAATTTATTTCATTGATCTTGATATATCTGTCCATGTCTATTAAATCAAGCAATTCTTCTTTTAGCTCATTTTCTTCCAAACTGAGGGCACATCCCTTGTTTTCTTATTCCTGCGGGCATTCTATAGAAGGTTCTATAGCATCTTCCTGTGACACATTCAGTCCGTTGCTCTGTCATATAGGAACTCACTGGCCTGTCACTCCTCAACATTGACTGCATCACAGTTTCTTGTTTCTTCCCTTGCTGTCTATCTTCAAGTGAATGTTTATACTGGTTTCCTGTGGAAGGCTCCAAATTATCTTCATATGGCATCTGACCAATTGCTTCCTGTTTCACTGGTTTTCCCTTAATCTGGATATCCATTACTGTATCCTGTTGTGTTGCTTTCTGAATTAGATTTTCTATGCTAAATCTTTCACTTTGCAGGTACTCTAAAACCTTAGTTTCTATTTCTTTAACTTCTTCATTAATAATCTCTTTTTCTGCTTTTCCTGTTTGCCTTCTTATTTTTTGTATTGTAAAGTTTTTCATGTCTGGATTCCTTTGTCTGTACTTCTCTTCAAATATCTTTGGTGCTGCTCTTTTTGTATTGGTTAGTTTTGCTTTTGCCTTTGCATAAATATTACACCATATTAAATCTTTTTCTTTCCCATGTCCATATTTCTTCTTCACATGTTTCCTGATCTTCCTGTTTCTCCCTGCTTTGGGGACTCGCTCCATCCTGCTGTTATGTACCCTGTGTTAGACCTTCTACATCAAATCCTTCACTTCACAAGCACTCCACAACTTCAATTTCAACTTCTATTTTTTTAAATTCTACTTTACTGATCTTCTTTTTTACGTTCCATCTTTGGACATTGTTTTTTTTATTGTGAAATTTTCCATATGTGGATGCCTTTGCCTGTATTTCTCTTCAAATATCTTTGAGGCTGCCTTCTTTGCATTGATTAATTTGGCTTTCTCCTTTGCATAAGTGTTGCACCACATCAAATCCCTCTCTCTTTCCCATGTCCATATTTCTTTTTTATACTTTTCAAATATCTCTTGGTTTTGTTGTTTATATTTTTGCACTTCCTCAGATGCTTCTATTTCCAAGCAGATTAAGATTTCTTGATCTATTTACTGTTTCTCACAAATCTGTTGTATAAATGAACACAAATTTTCATTTGAAGTTTCTGGCAGTTTTTCTTGCGGAAGTATTCTTCTTTCCTCTAATTTCTCTCTCAATCATTTTGTATATCTTGTGTCTGTAAATTCTGGGCTTTTTGCATAATAGTAACAATACATAATTTCTTTCATATCCTCAATAGTCTACTTTATCGTCTTTATGGCTCTTTTTTGGCCTATCAGTTTTTTTGGACTGCTACTTCCTTCTACAACAGGGGGGCCTACCTAGCTGGGTGAGTTTGTCAGTGATGCCTGAGTGGGGGATAGTGTCAAAAGCCTTGGCTAAGTCTAGGTGGACTGTATTATTAACTAATAGTTTAGCACAAATCTGGGCCTTGTCCTTA
Organism: Protopterus annectens; assembly: GCF_019279795.1. Lineage (NCBI taxonomy): Eukaryota > Metazoa > Chordata > Ceratodontiformes > Protopteridae > Protopterus > Protopterus annectens. The sequence continues at coordinate 1,535,392,240 of NC_056746.1, forward strand.
GATGAGGAACCTAATTTGGATTCGTACTTTGAAATTGCTGTAACTATTTCAATGATATTTAATAACTATGTGCTGCATTTATTTATTTTGTTGATTTTATCACTGTTTTTCAGCCTGCATTGTTAAAGAAACTCCATTTGCTTGTTACTGTACTGCTATTAGGTTGTTGTTTGCCTTGCCTTTTCTTTTAGGTTACAGATGTAACTAAAGAACTAAAGTGTTGATATCCAGGAGCCAAAGTCCATTTTCATTTTCTACAATAAAACAAATGACTGCTTAAAATAATGTAATATTATTTATGGTAAGGTGTACAACTGCTTAATTAGATGATAACTGATGAGAAGTACAGATGAGTCACAGCAATATTTTGTCATCTCTGAAAGAGCAGGCAGTCTGGACAATATGTTATACTTGATTCGGTAACACAGATGCTAAGTTATTGAGTGCTGTGCTGTCAAGTGTAATAAATAAGTTCATAGGTGTTTACTAAGCTAATAACCACAAGGGCCTTCTTAAGCCTAGCCATGCATCCCAAATCTCTGACAAGTTCTGATACCCTTGATAAGTGTAAGCATGGGCCTGTGGGTGAACCATTTATAGGTTACCTGTTTGCATTAGAGACATAGGTGCCAAACCAGGGATGAATTTCCATTTTCCCATCCAATTGGTGTCAAACCAGGGATGAATTTCCATTTTCCCATCCAATTGTCCAAGTTGCACTTGAATTGGGTTAGGTAGGATCTCTGCTTCACTTGGATGGGGAGTCTGTTCCATAGACAGGGTAGTCTCTGGGATACATACCTATCTCTCCAGCAGGTCCTATTTATATTACAGGCAAAGTATTTAGAACCGGTAATTCTGGTACTGTTTGTTTTGTGGATATGCAGGAGGTTCATCAGAATGGGGTCTGACAATGCCCTGCATGCCAGGCATAAATCTCCCCTCAAAAACCTGTAGGAGACAGAATACAGGAATAGGGCCTTGAGGCGGTCTGCATAGGACATATTACTTACACCCTGTATTCTTTTAGTGAGGAACCTCTGTGGATGTTCCAGTTGTTGGATATGCCTAGTTAGGTACATACCAAAGGGGGCATTGTACTCAATGATGGGTCTGATAAATGCCAAATACAGTGGAACAGTGAATCTGAAGTAGGAAGACTTCATTCGTCTGCAACCTGTGGGTTTCGGATCCGATCTCGGATCCGAGCCGGCAATTCAAAAGCTTAGGCTCCGAGCTCCTAGCTCCTCCCTCTTACCCATAACCCCTTGCCAAGCCCTGACTGACCTCAGATTTCGTTTGCCGCTTTTCAAGAAGCAACGGAATTCTTGAGCTCCTGGCGTGGTTTTGAGATAAGTAGTTTTCTGACAGGAAAATTGTTCAAATTCTCCTTTTTTGTTACAGTTATAGTTAGTGTTGTGTGTGGTTAAGGCTTTCCCTCCCTCTTTAGTTAATTTTTCACGGGTTTTTCGTAGTTTGTTTGTTTGTGTGTGTGTGTGTTTAGGCCTTAGGTGTTATGTCTGAAGCCCCTAAGGCTGTCTTTTCGAAATGTACCGAGTGTGGCCATAAGCTGTCCCCAGCAGATGGCCACACTCGGTCATGCTTGGGGTTGAACACCTGTCTTCTGGTTGTACCATTTGTGCAGGGTTCAACCCCCGGGCTTTAAGGGAACGGAGGTCGGTTAGTGCTGGCGGGTCTTTTACCCCAGATACTGCTTCGCCTCTGCCCTCCAGTCAGCAACTTGTTGCTGTGAGTTCTCCCTCCGGCTGGGACTCAACCTCCCTTAAAAATGCCGGAGGAAGGATTCTAGTAGGGAGAGACAGAAGGAGAGGCACAGGAGAAGCACCACAAGAGGAGAGCCAAGCTTCCAGCTCGGCTCCTCCATCTAAGCGGGCTTCCCTGTGCCTTCTAGCTTTCCTCCTCCTCGGCTCCACTCCCCTCGGTTCTCTCCTGGACCCGAGGAGGAGGAGGCTAGCCCTTCCAGGAGGTCACCGAGACGGTTCTCTAGGTCCGCCGGTGGCCTCCTCTAGATCGACCTTTTCGATGAGCGAAGCTGATATGGACCGGATGATGAGGAAATTCATCCAGGCCCAAATGCAAATGGGAGTGCTCCTAGCCCCCCCCCAACCGGGAGGGGCTTCGACCCTTTTTCGCCTCAGGCTCCTTCTCCGACCCATACCACGGGTTCGAGCTTTTCGCGCCGTGCAGATTTGGATCCGGGGTGGGTCGGATCCGATTGGTCGGCGCACCTCGGATCCGTCCCATCCCTTGAGTGCCGGGTACCGGACCCGACCTCTCGAGCCGAGGCCGAGCCTCGGATCCGAGGAGCTGGTGTGTCTTCGCTCCGTCCAGGTCGGAGCACACTGGTCTCGGATCCGGCGGTTTCGCTCCGACTCCGATCCGCACGCCGGATCCGAGTGGGGTCGGCTCTGGGGCTTAGAGAAGCTGGCTCCCCTCGGCTTTCAACGTTATGGAAAGGGCACTGTCGAGGACATCCGGACCTCCGGTCCCTGCCACGGCTCCATCCCGCACTCCATTGCAGTTGGGCCAGGCCCCCACCAGCCGGTCCCAGGGACAGCCCGCCTCGGTGTCCCAAGTGGTTCCCTTGGAACATCCATCTGCTGAAGAGTACTCCTCGGACAGCCCCCCCGATGAAGTACCTCGGAAGCGCAAGTGCAAGAGGAGGCACATGGACTCCCCTGAGTCCGTCACTGAAGACACGGACTTGGATGAAGGGGAAGGCTCCCCTAGGTCACCCCCTGAGGACGTCTCATTTGGAGACATCATGGAGATGTTAAGGATCAGGGGGGGGTGGTCTGCCCCCAAGGCTTCTTCGGACGAGTCTGTGTTCTTGGAGGCATTCGAGGCGGGCCCTTCTACCTCTTGGGTGTCCCCTCCTGCTGACCCCCTGGTAGATCTTATATCTATCAGGGCGTGGAAGGATCCGGACACCATTGAGCCTATCCCAAAATGTCCGGACCGCATTCTTTCTCCTCCATCAGACCGCACCCACTGGAGTAAGGGTCCCCCAGTAGATGCCATGATGATGGCTGCAGCCACGAAGAGGGAATTGGCCCAGGAGAGTCCCTCCGTCCATCCTCCGGGCAAGGAGTCCCGTTCGATGGATCGAATTGGGAAGCGAGTGTTTAGTTCAGCGACCTTCTCCTTGAGAGCTGAACTACATGGCACATGTCATTAGGATGCAGCGAGATCTGTGTAAAGAGTACGCTGCATCTCCCCCGGAGTCCATCTCGAGTGAGGATAAGCAGGTTTATTCCACCCGAATGGCCACTCTCAGATCTGTATCCAATACATCTGTGCGGCTGCTGTCTCATGCTACTGAGGGAGCCGCTAGAGCCAGCGGAGCAGGCCTTGTCATGAGGCGACAGGCCTGGCTCTGCCATTGTGATTTTGCTGAGCCCTTTAAGGCGACCTTCGCGAATGCCCCTTTCGATGGTTCTGCCTTATTTGGCAAGACTGTTCGCGAGACACTTGTCCAGAGCGAAAGGACGGGAAGACGCTGTCTGCCGTCGGAGTCCGCTTCTCAGCTCCCCAGAGGTCCTTCTCTAAGAACCAAAAGGGACAGAAGAAGATGTGGTTCCGGAAGTCGCAGCAGTCCCAGCCTGCTCCGGATAACCAGTCCTTCCGTGGCAGAGGAGGACGGGGAGGTCGTCGTGCCAGAGGCAGGGGGCTCCTGGCAATTTTGGGTCCAGAGAACCTTCTTCGGAGAGACCCACGCAGCAGCCCTGAAGGGTTGCCCGGCTGTCCGTCTCTGGAGGCAGTCGGGGGGGGCGGTTTTCGATGCACCTGACTTCTTGGGAGTCCATAACAACAGACAGTTGGGTGCTTCGACTCATATCCAGAGGATATTCAATACCCCTAATCAAGATCCCAAATCTCGCGGCCTCCCAGAGGTTCCACCCGACAAAAGGGAGGCGCAAGCTCTGGAAATCGAGCAGCAACTAGGAAAAAGAGCCATCCAGCGCGTCCCCCCGATTAAGCCGGATTAGGGTTTTACTCCAGGTTCTTTTTGGTGCCAAAGAAGACGGGGGACTTAAGACCAATTTTAGACCTTTCCCTGTTGAACCTGTCAGTAACCAAGCAAAAGTTCCGGATGGTCACCCTGCAATCTATACTCCCCCTTTTGAGGGAGAACGACTGGATGTGTTCCATAGACCTCAAGGATGCGTACTACCACATTCGAATGGACAGACGATCCAGGAGGTTTCTTTGCTTCCGGCTGGGAGCCAGTCACTATCAGTTCAGGGTCCTCCCCTTTGGTCTCACCTCAGCCCCCAGGGTGTTTACCAAGGTGTTAGCGGTGGTAGCGGCCCACCTGAGGCTCCAGGGATTACAGGTCTTTCCGTACCTGGACGACTGGCTCCTGACTGCATCATCAAGGCATCTTCTGTGCTCAGCCAGGGATTACTTCCTTCAACTAGCACCAAGGCTGGGCATAACGATCAACTGGGAGAAATCTTTCCTGAATCCAACTCAAATTATAGATTTCATAGGAGGAAGACTAGACACCAGATCAATGCGAGCCTTCCTCACCCCAGACCGTATCGTCAGCCTGAGGTGTCATGTGACAGCAATCCTTCAACCGTCACCAACTGCAGCTTCAGTCCTGAGGGCCCTAGGTTCTATGGCGGCAGCTATCCCGCTTCTAATTCATGCCCGCTACGCATGCGGGTTCTTCAATGGACCCTTCAAGTTCAGTGGTCTCCTCTTTGTTCGTCTCTAAACGCCCGATTGCGGTCAGCAGAGCGTGCAGGGACTCCCTTCTGTGGTGGCTTCTTTCTCCGGAGCCCCTAGCAGGAAGACCCTTTTGCTGCATTTCCCGAGCCACAGTGACCACGGACGCTTCTTGCCTCGGGTGGGGGCATTCTGGGAAAGATTGTCCAAGGCACGTGGAATCCCACAGAGACATCATTGCATATAAATGTCCTGGAAATGAGGGTGGTGCTCCTAGCGTTGCAAGCACTTCACCACGTTCTTCCTACAGGGACTATTGCGATTCAGACAGACAACATGTCCGTAGTCTGGTATATCAACAAGCAGGAGGAACCAGGTCTTATCCCCTTTGTCGAGAGGCCATGAGAGTCTGGGAATGGGCAATTTCCACCAAACGCTTTCTGATAGCAACGCACATTCCGGGAAAGTCCAACATCCTTGCGGACAAGCTCAGTCGCACCATCCTTTCTCCACACGAGTGGTCCCTAAATCTTCAAGTAGCGAAGAAGATTTTTGCCGTTTGGGGCCAACCCTGTTGCGATCTTTTGCTTCTCCCTCAAACGCCAAATGCGACAATTTCTTCGCTCTACTTCCCCACCAGGAGTTCGAGGATGCTCTGGTGCATGCTTGGCCTCCCGGTCTCCTTTATGCCTACCCTCCACTTCCTCTGATGCAGAGGTTTCTGCAGAAAGCCAACAGTTTGGGGAGCAGAATGATTCTCATTGCCCCATTCTGGCCTTGACAACCTTGGTTCCCCTTCGTATGGTCTCACAAAATCAATCCACCATGGATTCTGGATCCAATTTCGGATCTCATCTCTCACCCTCTGGGAATGCCAGTTCCCAATCTGCGGACCCTGAAGTTGACAGCTTGGCTGCTCCAATTCCAACCTTAATTAGGACTAACGGTATCTCTTCACCGGTCAAAGCAATTTTGGTGGCTGCTCATAAACCTTCTACCAGACAGGTTTATCGGAGTAAATGGAAGAGGTTCTCTATATGGGCAGGGCAGAGAACGGTGGATCCTTTTTCAGCACCTATCTCTGCGGTGCTAGAATTTCTAACAGACCTCTTTCATCAAGGGGCCAGTTCTTCCACGATTAAAGTGCAATTGGCAGCTATATCGCATTATCACATTGGACTGGACACAGTTCCCCTTATGACAGCGAAATTATGCAAATCCTTTCTCAAGGGAGTTTTTTTATTAAGGCCTCCAGTCAAGGAGGTTGTACCGCCTTGGGATTTGTCTTTAGTCCTGCAGGCCCTTACTGCTCCTCCCTTCGAGCCTGCAGCTTCTGCTGATTTAAAATTCCTTTCCTGGAAGACTGTCTTTCTGGTAGCTATCACTTCAGCCAGAAGGGTGTCTGAGCTTCAGGCTCTTTGTGTCAAACCGCCTTACCTTTCTTTCTTCCCTGATAGGGTGTGCCTCAGGACCAATCCATCTTTTCTTCCGAAGGTCTCTTCTGAATCCAATATTAACCAGTCAATCAATTTGCCTGTCTTTTTTCCCAAGTATTCAAACAAAGGGGAATACAAATTGCATTCATTGGATGTTCATAGACAATTACATTTTTATATTAACAGGACAGCTGGCCACAGGAAATCAGATCAGCTGTTCGTCTCCTTTGCTAAATTTGCCCTGGGTAAAGCAGTGTCTAAAGTCACTCTGTCTAAATGGATTGCTAATTGCATATTGCAGGCATATGACACTTCAGGCAGACCTGCTCCTCAGAGGGTTACGGCTCATTCTACTAGGGCAGTTTCTACGTCAGCCGCCTTTAAGTCCCGTGTATCATTGGATGATATCTGCGCGGCAGCTACTTGGGCCTCGCCTCATACTTTTATTTCTCATTACAAGGTGGATGTTGTTTCTAGAGGAAGAGCATCCTTTGGCTCAGCGGTGCTCCGGAACATCCTTCCATGATGGCCGCCCAAGATTCAGGTAGCTAGGGACTCTGTCCCACAGGTTGCAGACGAATGAAGTCTTCCTACTTCAGATTTAGAAGTTATGTACTCACCATAACGTTCCATCTGAGTAGGTGACTTCATTCGATGTAACCATCCCTCCATCCCCCTGACCTTTATAGAGCGAGTATTTATGCTGTTTTAGTATACTGTGGTCAGTATTTGAGGCAAACTCAATCTGAGGTCAGTCAGGGCTTGGCAAGGGGTTATGGGTAAGAGGGAGGAGCTAGGAGCTCGGAGCCTAAGCTTTTGAATTGCCGGCTCGGATCCGAGATCGGATCCGAAACCCACAGGTTGCATCCGAATGAAGTCACCTACTCAGATGGAACGTTATGGTGAGTACATAACTTCTAATTTCCTTGGACTTAGATGCCATACCTTTGTTTATAAGTTGCGCATAGAATGATTTTCTCACCACTGTATACACGTAATGATCAAAGGCTAGATTACTATCTATGTGTGTCCCTAAGTCCCTGACTACTGGGTTAACTCTAAGGGGTGTGTTGTCAATATGATAGTTGCCAGGGATGGATGACTTCCCAAAGGATACTGTTATGTATTTCTTGGCATTTAGTTTTAGTCCATGGCTCTGATACCAGTTGTTTGTCTGTGTCAGCCCCTCCTGGAGAACATTTGTGACAGTGTGAAATTCAGTGACAGCTCCTAATTTGCAAATGTCTGCAAATTTAGTCAGCCAGACACCACTGACATTGGTCTTGACGTCTGAGAAGTAAATGCCAAAAAGGAGCGTTCCAAGGACCGAGCCCTGAGAGACTCCACTTGTGAATGGCCTCTTTGCAGAGGTGGGCTCCCAATTCTAACTTCCTGGGTCCTGTCAGTGAGCCAGTTGGCTCATCACCAGGTGACATACGGGTTTGTACCTAACTTCTTGAGTTTGTTAACAATGCCCGAATGGGGTATTGTGTCAAATGTCTTGGCCAGGTCATGGTAGGCAGTGTGAACGATTTTGCCCTCATCCATTGCTTTGGTGACTTTCTCAGAGAAGTCCACCAGGTTGAGTAAGCATGACATGCCCTTAACAAAACCAAATTGGGTTGGGTCCAGTGTCTGGAGGTTTACTATATCTCTGTTGATCATCTCCATGATAATTCTTTCCATGGCTTTACATGTAAGATTAGTGAGACTTATGAGTCTGTAGTTTCCAGGGTCTGTAGATGGCCCACCTTTGTGCAGAGGGATGACTGTTGCCTTTCTTCATTTATGAGGCATGAGGACATCCTGGGATATTGTCTGGGCCCATTGATGCAGTGTTCTTGGTCTTAGACAGAGCATTAAGGACCTGTTCCCTAGTGATAGTAGGGAGAGTTATATTTGGTGATATTTCCTGAGAGAAGGTTGAGGGGGAGAGAGGAGTAAAGTTGGAACTGAATTTATCAGCCAGGAGGTTTGCTATATCTTCTGGCTCAGTATAGGTAGCTCCATTTACAGTAAGCTCTGCACACAATTGTGTATCATTAAACAAGTTTAGTATTTGTAGCCAAAGGTCCACCTTATATCTTCTAGGCCAAATAACTGCATGGTAACATAAATTCCTAAGTCAGAAGTGGTAGATTCCATCTACAGCTTCTATAATGAACATAAATTGAGGCAAAATGTGGATTCATTTGTACAGTCTGTAATTTCTGATTGCTTCATTCATGTGGAAATCATTGTGGCAGTATAACTTCAGAGGTTTCACATGGCTGAGACCCTACATGAAAATGCTATCCCTTTCAAGGAGATAACTGTCATTATGGACTGACTTCTGTGTATCTTTTAGCATCTACCTACATTAAGTAACAGCTTTTCACCTTGGTCTCTGTAAACTTTCTTTTCTGTTTTTGTGTAAGCTTGCTTCAGAGAAGTATGAGGAAGGGGAACGAGCCTTACTAGAGGCAAAACGAGTGGAGTCAGAGCACCAGGCCAGACTGCATACCATACACCAGCAGATGGAGAGACTGCAGCAGCAAGAACAGCAACTACACAAGGTCAGTAAAGAAAGATAACCTAACTTTACTGCAGGAAGTTGTGTGTGTTTGGGGGGAGGGGGTACTGGAAACATTCCAATAGCAGATCTGAAGTTGTTAACTTCATTTGCTCAGCAACCTGTGGGTATCGGATCCAATTCGGATCCGAGCCAGCAGCTTTCCAAGCTAAAAGATCCGAGCTCCAAGCTCCTCCCCTACCCATAATGCCCCGCCATCTCCCTCTAACCCTCAGATCTCGTTTGCCGAGGCTTCTATAAGCTTCTCAGAACGAGCTCCGAGTGTAGTACTGTGATTTTAGCATTTAAATCTTAATTTTCTGTCAAACTTTCTCTAACTTTGTGTGTGTGAACTCCCTCTTATCTTTCTAGCCTTTTTGGGTAGTTTCTTAAACTTTTGTGGTTAAGTTAGATTTATTTCCCTCCCCCCTCTGCATGTGTGAAGGTGTGTGCTTGTGGGCCTACTTTTCCTTTCTATAATGGCTGAAGGCCCTAAAGCCTTTTTCTCTAAATGTACCGAGTGTGGCCATAAGCTGCCCCCCTTCTTCGCTCTGATTCCCCCACCAGGGGAAGCCCCCAGAGACACTCTGGTTCATGCTTGGCCATCTGGTCTTCTGTATGCTTATCCTCCTCTTCCATTGATGACAAAATTCTTGCAGAAAGCTCGTCGGTTGGGGAGCAGAGTTACCCTCATAGCCCCATTCTGGCCCCATCAAACCTGGTTCCCTTACCTGCAGTCTCATCTAGTACATCCTCCCTGGATCTTAGATCCCAATCCGGATCTGATCTCTCATCCTTTAGGATTGAAGACCCCCGACCTGGACTACCTGAAGCTCTCAGCTTGGTTGATCCAGTTCCCTTAATAGCTAGGACTCCCGGTATATCTTCCTCGGTTAAGGCCATCCTGGTGGCCACCCATAAACCATCTACCAGGAAAATCTACAAGAGTAAATGGAAACGTTTCTCTGTCTGGGCGGAGCACAGGAACTTGGACCCCTTCACGGCTTCTATCCCAGCAGTGCTAGACTTTCTTTCCCATACTTTTGATCAAGGAGCTAGTGATTCTACTATTAAAGTTCAGTTGGCAGCTATTTCCCACTACCACATTGGAAACAGTTCAGGGCCCCTAGCATCCTCCAAGATATGCAAAACATTCATGAAAGGAACCTTTTTGTTAAGACCCCCTATTAAAGATGCAGTGCCTCCATGGGATCTTACCGTAGTTCTTCAAGCTCTGACTGGGCCTCCTTTCGAACCCGCGGCTTCATTCAATTTAAAATATGTATCTTGGAAGACTGTCTTTCTGATTGCCATTACTTCTGCTAGAAGGATATCGGAGCTTCACGCTCTTTGCAGTAAGCCTCCATACATCATCTTTCATAAAGACAGGGTCTCCCTCAGGACTAATCCCTCTTTTCTGCCCAAAGTGGCTTCAGAAGCCAATATCAACCAGTCCATCAATCTACCTGTCTTCTTTCCAAATTTCCAAAACAAAGGAGAGTACAGACTTCATTGTCTGGATGTTCACAGACAGTTACGTTTTTACTTAAACAGAACAGCAGATCTTCGAAAATCTGATCAACTTTTTGTTTCCTTTGCAAAATCCTGTCTGGGGAAACCAGTCACTAAAGTAACCTTAGCTAGATGGATTTCCCAGTGCATTCTTCTAGCATACAAAAGTTCTGGTCATCCTGAGCTCCTGAGAGTGCAAGCCCATTCTACCCGATCTGTGGCTACTTCTGCTGCTTTCTGGTCAAGGGTTTCTTTGGATGACATTTGCTCAGCAGCTACTTGGGCTTCCTCTCATACCTTTATTACACACTATAAATTGGATTTAATATCCAAAGGATGTGCATCGTTTGGCTCCGCAGTACTTCAGAATATCCTTCCATAAGGGCCTCCCAAATGCTGGTAGCTGGGGACTCTGTCCCACAGGTTGCTGAGCAAATGAAGTTAACTACTTCAGATAAAGAAGTTATGTACTCACCATAACGTTCCATCTGAGTAGGTAACTTCATTTGTCTGCAACCAACCCTCCCTCCATCCCCTGGACCCTTAGTTCATTATCAAAGGATCAGGATATGTCCTCTTTCAGTTGACATCACTGGAACATATTGTAATCCTTTCCTAGGTTATGGAATTTCCTATTGCCTTTTTCTGGCAAACTCGATCTGAGGGTTAGAGGGAGATGGCAGGGCATTATGGGTAGGGGGAGGAGCTTGGTGCTCGGATCTTTTAGCTTGGAAAGCTGCTGGCTCGGATCAGATACCCACAGGTTGCAGACAAATGAAATTACCTACTCAGATGGAACGTTATGGTGAGTACATAACTTTTTTTTAAGTTGCAAGGATGCCATAGTTTGAAGTTTTTGCAACTGAATGCATAAGAAGGTACAGTAACTAATAATGATGCTATCCTGTTGACATCAAGTAACTAGACATTCCATAAAAATGAAAACAGTAACAGTTTAGCCTCTGGATGTTGCAGATGTGTGCAGTGTCAGTAGGACAGTGGTTGTCCTAAGAAAGATATAGAAAGTAATATTATGCACCAAAAATGTTATGCCTATAAGTGTTTAATTTTATTTATCAGATTAGACATGTTACATGCTGAGATTTTGTTTATAGTTATGACCCAGACACACAGCATAAGAATATTCCATACAAAAGTCAAGTTCAAAAGAGTGCATTAAAGTGAGGTAAGAAGAAGAGAAGGATGCAAGTGCAGTGACAAAATAAGAAAGAAAGAAAAACAAAACAATGTGGGTGCTGTGGGCAAAGAAGAGGAGAAACTCTCAGATGAGTGGATGAGGCATCTGAAGAGCTATAGAAAACCATAATATATGAACAGATGGGAAGTTTATCAGTGAATAACTTAAAACTGTATGTCAGTTGGTGGAAGATGGGGACAGAAGTAAGTGAGGAGAGTTAAAATGTAAAGTGAGAGAGTCATAGAAATGAGTCTTTTTGTGAAGGATAGCAGGAACACACAGTTATCTAAAGTACAGTCTTATTTCCAATTTTAAGAATGTGGGATTTCAAGCAGCAGACACACCACAGCTGTTATAAAATAGTGCTTTTATTTATTAGAATATCAAACAGACTGAGTTTGCCAGGAAAAGAACCAGAAAGTATAACAACAGCTGAAGTAACTTAGAGTTCAAACTTCAATACGGCAAATACTCCATTTAGTAGTCACCTTAGCAATAATGCCCAGTTAGGTGCAAAACACAAGCATTAAGGTTGACAGTCATAAATGCACCCTTTAGATAACACTCTTTCATAAAACAAAAAGTCTTTACCAGTGGGGCATAAAATAGGTAGTACAAAACCTGTTGTCACTAGGACTTCCACTGGTCATAAAATAGCCTTTTACAAGCATCTGTCCAATTATAACTAAGGAAACAGGACTTATAAAAGTAGTTTCCCAAAATAGACCTCAGTCATAGGGCTGTGTGCTGCAGCCTTGGTTTTTCACCCCTTAACTAAACATGTTGCAGACTACCCTGGATTCTCCCTTCAACAACATCTGCCATATTAAAACTATCTTGGCCCTAAAATGATGAGGTGGCCATATAACTTTTTTTTTTACCTGGGCTACAGATATCACAACTTTAAAGGGAAAAGTCCCTGTTTTCTTGCTTCTCAAACGTTTCTTCACTGCAAAAGCTGTATTCCCTTTTAGCAGATATCTTATTCATTTCCTTTCTAATGCTGGCTCAGTACCAAATTCCTTCTTAATACCTACTTTTTCTGTCTGTCAGGCATTCCTACTTTTTCTGTCTGTCAGGCATTTTCCCAGTTGAAACACAATGCTGTGTTAGAAGAGTTTATCATAAAACTGTAAGCTTTTCTGTCTGTTCTTCTCTGTCACTATCTTCTTTTTCATGGGTTTCTGAATACCCATTGCTTGTTAGCTCAGTTTGTCTACATAAATGTGCCTGGACGTATCTAATTTTCAGATTTGTACATTGCTGGTCACAGATTGTTGTGTTTTACTAAAATACCCAACAGCTTTTCTCGGATTGTCTGGCATCTATAACCAGCAGGTCCAGCTAACTATGAAGATTGCTAACTCTTTACAGCCATTTACATGATGTAACTTCATTTAATCTAACCATTTTCATAATCCAAGTTTTGTATTGAAAATGCGCTTTTAGATCTTACACTAACATTCTACCTCGATGAAAGAGTGGTATGGTATTATGTCATCAATGGGAATTTCACATTTTTTCAACAAAATTTCATTCAGAGATTTCAGGGCACCCGGATGATGTGTTATGAAATGGGCTTTTTTATCAGCTGAAACAGTTTGAATCTCAATCCACAGTCATCATCATCAACCACCTTTTTCCTGTCTTCTACATGGAGTGGGGTGTCACTTCAACTGTCGCCATCTCTCTCTGTTCAGTGTCACTCTCCTAACTTCTTTGTCAGTCATGTCAGACTCTTGCAGCTCTTTTCTTGCACAATCCATCCATCCATCCATCCATCCATCCATCCATCCATCCATCCATCTGCTAGATGCCTTTGTTTCCTATTGCCTTCTTCCAATCTGTCCCAAATTTTATACACCAGATTGTCTTCTGTTTTCTTGCACATGTGCCCAAACCACCGTAATATGTTCTCTTTGACCTTCTCTGCAATTGGAGCTATTTGGGCTTCTGCTCTGATGTCCTCATTTCTTTGTCTGTCCCACAGTGTGCATCCTAACATCCATCTGAGGCACTTCATCTCCATCACCTCTAGCTTCTGCAACTGCTCTGCTTTTACTGTACAGGTTTGTGTACTATACAGTAGTACTGGTCACAGCACTGTTTTGGACATCTTACTTTTAAGCTTCTATGGCATTCTTCTGTCACACACTGTCCCCTGACACTATATGCCAATTGGCCGCAGCCCCTCTGGTTCTAACTTTGACCTCCTCATTCAGTCTTCCCTTCTCCTCAACCACTCCCCACAAATACTTGAAATTATTAAACTGTTTCACTATTTACTTTATATGTCAGTTCTCAGGTTTGTCTGCTTTCTCCTATTTGCTGCCATTACAACTATTTTATCTGTGTTCAGTTTCATCCCATGTGCATTCAGTTTTACATTCCCTTCCCCTATCATTTGCTGAAGTTCTTAATCAGAGTCTGTATAAAATGCCACATCATCTGCATACAGCAGTTTTGTTGCTCTGTCTTCTCCAGCCTGTTTGCTGATGAAGTCCATGACCAATATGAACAGTGCTAGACCCAGAGCTGAACCCTGATGTATACTCACTCCCACTGGCAACCCAACAGTAAGTTGAAACACTATTCGTACTTGTGTCGTTGGGTCCTTTCACATAGCCTGCACTAATTCTAGCAATGTTTCTTGGACTTAAGACCATCACATGACTGCCCAAATCAGCTTTCTTGGGCACTTGCCATATGCTTTTTCCAAATCTAGGAATGTTAACTGGACTCTTTCCTCATCTCTAGTTTCTTCTCAACTGTCTGTCTCACTGCAAACATCGGGTCGGTTGTGCTGCATCCTGACGTGAATATGAACTGCTCATCTCCCATCGTACTTTCTACTCCTCTTGTACTTGATCCCCCACTTCAGAACTTTCAGGCAGTGTGACAGGAGTTTGATACCTCTATACTGCCCACAGTTGTGAATGTTCCCTTTGTTCAAGTACACTGGCACTAGAAAGCTTGTTCTGCAGTCATCTCAGGTATGTCTTTCTCTCCATACTGCTATGAATATGCTCTGGAGCCATTTCTCCCCAGTTCACCCAACCTTCTTGATCATATCTGCTGTGACCTTATCTGAGTCTGCTGCTTTTTCTGACTTCATTTTCTTAGTGTTATTCTTACTTATTCTAGGGTAGGCTCCCCTTTGTCTTTCATTTAAAGTTGCTTCAGGAGCAGTTACAGATTCTGTGGGGTTTTGTTTTTCCAGCGCTTCTGAATTAAGAAAACCCCACAGCTACTGTGGGCTTTTCTTTATTCAGAAGCAGTAGAGGTACACTTTCCACCTGCCTTTGATGTCCTGTGGACTGGTGAGCAGATTGTTGCTGGCATCTCTTATGAAAGGTATCTGATGAGTATCTTCTTTATCTTTCTGTGTTTGTCTTGCAACCTGATAGAATTTCTTTGTGCTTTCTGCTAAATCTCCTTCGAGAAGCTGGTAAAGTGCCTCTGATGCCTTGTTTTTTTTACTATTGGAATTGCTCTCTTAGCCTCCTTGTTAGCCTACCAGTATTCCTTCCTAGCCTGATCCATCTTTTCTACTTCCCTGCTATTCCTACACTCATTTCTTTTGATAACTTCCTGGACTTCTGCATTCCACCACCAGCTTTCCTTATGTTCCTTATCAGCCACATATCTGTTCTATAGCCCTCACACATGGCTGTTTTGAGGTGGTGCCATTCTTCAACTCCACTTGTTTCCTCTTCTTCCTGAAATGCTTGAGCCCTGAATATTTCATTGAGCTCTTATACTTTCTGTTCAGTCAACTTCCAGGTCTTCAGCCTAGTCTGTGTTGACCTTAAAGCTTTTACTGACCACTGCGTGCAACTAATTGTGGCAATCAGTGCTTTATGTTGTGGACTGACTGTTTCAGGTTCAGACACCATTTCTAGTCTGTCCTCTCCCTGAGAGCTAGACTCTAGATCCTTTGCTGTATTTCCCTTCCATCTTGTCTCCTGGATACAGAGGGTGTCTAGCCTTGTCCTTACCATCATGTCATCCACTTCTAAGCTGTGTCCTGTCAGTGAACCTGTACTTGAGTATAGCAATCCTTAGTTCATGTTGGGCAGGTTGATTAGTTTTATATCCAGCTTTTACTCAGCAGAGCTATCCTGGGTAACTAAAGCTAGGCAACCGGACACCATGCAGCCAATAATTTATTGATTCAGGGCTTCTGGGTTTATGGTGGGCACACACTGGCCAGTCGGGGCATTTACATCCCTCCCACTATTAGCATGGGTCTGAGTTGGTCAGGTCCCCAAACCACTTGTCGCCGACAAATATCTATGCCCATTTTTGGTGACACTAGTAAGTGAAAACAAATCACCTAGACCCAATTTTTAAAAGCATTGAGTGGCTAGGCCTAATATGACTTAGAGCCAGTTTTGACACTGTCAAGTGGCAAGTCTCAGTGGGTCTATATTATCTCACCGAAACGGCAATACAGCAAATGCTGTTTCAGCTATAAGTAAACATTGAGCCACCACTTCTGTGAACGGCCAGAACATCGATTTTTTTCCAAGGGAAAAAAAAATCATTAGTCCAACCACACACAAAACACCATACCTAACATTACAAAGAGGGGGGCTTTGCCCCCACCCCCCCCTAACTAAATATACCAACTCCAAGATCGCACTGTAGTGGGGAAAAGGGCAATTACATGGGGATGGCCAAGTGATTTTTTTTTCCCTAGGAAAAAAATCGATGTTCTGGCCATTCGCGGAAGTGGTGGATCGGTGTTTACATGTCGCTGAAATGGCATTCACTGTGTTGCTGTTTCAGCGACATAATATAGACCCAGTCTCAGTTCATAGTACCATTGGTAAAATCCCACATTTTCTTGCCTAAGTGGCATAATGAATCCATGTACCTAATATTATTTTGTGTGCCAGCATTACCTGTACAGTCTTGGGTAACAACATGATGTTGATAAAATGTTGTTAGTCTGTTTACAGAGAAGGAGTTGATTGAGAGTCCTTAATATGGAGACCTGCTGGAAGGTTTTCTTTGCAACTCCAGGCATATGTTGTAACACGCCACAAGGATGAGCATTTGGGACCAGGTCTTGATGCAGGCTTCCTGAATGTAAGTCTAGTATTTATCCACCACCTTGGTACTCTCCAGTTAGTGACCTCACCCTGCCCATATCTGTTCTTGGTCTCAGTGGAGGACCTTGGAGCTAGAAGAGGTGTGCCCTGGGTTCACACCTTCTGGGGGTATCCTGAGATAATTCTACTATTCTATCTTTGGATGATCTGCTGGAACCTTTTGGTAGCCAGACAAATAAGAGGTAGTACCCTCTTGAGTCATCCAGTCACAGATTTTGGGTATTTTGAACCACCGACTCTTCTCCTGGGTCATGTCCTCAGGCCTGTGTTTGCTAGAAGTTCCCAGTTAAGGAGGATCCATCTGGTTATCGTTCACTAAGTTTTCTGTCTGGTGGCCAGGACACTAGGCAGATTTCATGTCTGATGGAAGTTTGAATTATGATTACAATATACATGCCGTTGGAAAAGTTTGTTATGAAACCTGCAGCAGGCCCTGTGCAAACTCTCTTCCACCTTCCACTACATTTGGTTAAAATGTACAGAAGGAATGGTTACCAGTCTCTCTAATGCTAGTCTACCACACACTTACTTCTCTTCAGGCTTATACTGACTACAAGCGGGACTCATAGTGCTCCTTCACATCAGAATCTAATGGGAAGTTGAAGACTTTCAATAGCACTGTCTCTGTGATGGAGAGGTACAATGAAACTGTTTCCCATTGTGTATCTCCTCAAGATGACTCTTTCGTTGAAAAATGCCCGTAAGCCAATCAGTAGCACTTTAGATTGGTCTGTCTCCCCTATCCCTGCATCAGAAGTGGTTGGTGGAGATTCTCTGGGAGAAACCTAGGGATCCCTTTTTCACCCCACCACCACTTTAGTGCTACACATTTGGGTTGCTGTTAGAGCTGCCTGGGAGTGTACTGACTTTGTCATTTACAAGTTGCAGCCTGATCAGGTCATCTCTGTGGAGGATGTTTGCAATCCTCCTTGCCATTTTCATCTTAAACTGACCATCAACAAAAGAAAAGGCTTCCCTTACACAGTTTTTTCTCCTCTATTGCTAGTAAAGTCACAAAGAGTTTTGGTTCCCTTAGTGGCCCTGCTGTAGTCCAGCTCTCTGGAAATTGCCAGTGTTCTTTATTTTAACTTCACCTGGCTTGAAGTACAGGCAGAACAGACCAGTGGGTTCTACATATGATCAGCCTTAGCCACATTCTGGAGCTCATATTTCTTCCTGTAGATAGGATTCCACTGGCAAATCAATCCATTTTGATAGTGCTCTTGGGAAGAGCCCTGAGTATACGTCTTAAAGGGGCTCTAAAGGCTGTCTCTGGACTACATGATGGGGACAAAGGGTTCAGACATTATCTGTCCCATTTCAGGCAACAGTGGCTTTAAATAGTACATCCTATGCATCCAGATGGTCGTCCTACAAGAGACCAATGCCTCACCCCATACGGTGCATGCATGTGGTCCTGAGCATAATGGATGTCATTTGGCACAACTGTGCTTGGGATCCACACAAGAAATTCCCTGTTTCACTGTGGCTGGGCACCACTGCTAGAAAAAAATGTTGCAGTGTATCCTTTCCTTAATGCCCATAGTTTTCGGCAACTCATTGGCCATAGTGGCTAAAGCCTTGCAAAAGAAAATTCTCGTAGTGCTTCCTTATGTGGACAGCTGGCTGTTGCTGCTTATGTCCAAAGACATCTTTGAGGAAGCTCTGTTGTGGGCACTCCCATAGCTGCAGTCCATACGAGCCAACATAATTTGGAAAAAGTCCTCAATGACCATTACTTAGAAGAAGTCCTTCATTTACATTGAATAGACACTCCAGTAGTGGCAGTTGCTGTCTTTAGATAGATATGTAGTAAATCATGGTATTGGCCTCCCAGATGAGGATACAGTGGTGGGTTCAGATACTTATGCTTTTTCATCTCTTGAGCTACTTGGCTGCCACATTCTTTATGGTACCATT
Source organism: Protopterus annectens (assembly GCF_019279795.1). Lineage (NCBI taxonomy): Eukaryota > Metazoa > Chordata > Ceratodontiformes > Protopteridae > Protopterus > Protopterus annectens. Next base: position 1,535,410,669 of record NC_056746.1, read on the forward strand.
TACATGCCTGAACATCTAGGTGTTGCAGTAAATGGTGAAGTGTACATGGCTTCAGAGACATCCTGTAGTCATAGACATTCTGTTTGTCTTCCCCTGTTACTGTGACCCAGAGAGGTAGACAGCCACTTCCATTCTGATGGTAGTCGGTCTTCTCTTTCTGCAGCTGAACCTTTTGCAGGTTCATCCAGAGAATGCACCTAGGTACCCACTCTGTACATGAACTGTGGTCCTCACTGGAGAGGAATTCTGCATAGACCATTTGTAGTTTAGAGCACTGCTCCTGGTTCTGAAAACCTTTTAGTATCTACTGCTTCTGGGTCCTCTCCTCTTTGGTCAAGTTAAGTAGTCCATTGTATGCATGATATCTAAACAAATAAGAACGTCAAACACACAGCCTGGCAGCACTTGAGCCAATAAAGGATGAACCCCAGTCTCAGTTCACCACAAAAAAAACACCAATAAAGGATCCAAAACATTTAATAAATTGAGATTAAGTGCTTTCATTTCACAACTTGAAACTTCACCAGAATAATACAAAGACATACTACCACCAGTTAAATGTTATGGTCAAACAGTTCATTGGCTGAAACATTTAAAATAATGAAACCTGATTTTTCTATCTCAGAATGAGTTTAGCCTAATCATTGAGAATATGGAAATTGTTTTGAAGAATAATTTTATTTATTTCCAGGTGGAATACTACAAGCAATTGGATAGGGTGGCTATGGGCGTGACATGCACCCCTGTTTATGCAAACATTATTCTATTATATTGGGAAAAACACTATGTGTTTAATTCAGAATATTACAAATATAAAAGCCTACTATCAGTTTCTGGATGACATATTATTGGTATGGCAGGGACCGGTTGATTATCTGCCTAATTTTATGAATTATATTAGTGGGACAACCGATTTTTTATCCTTTACCCATCAGTTGCGTGTAGAAAGTATTCATTACTTGGATGTAAGGATTTCCAAAGATGTGCTAAATTGGAAATTTGTGTCACGAATTTACAAGAAAGACCAATTTTCTAATTCATATTTGCATTTCCATTTACATGCACTGTATTACTATTTTCAGAAGAAAAATATTGTCAAGGGGCAAATGGTTCGAGCTACCAGTATGACTTCCCTTAGAGAGGATTTGATTGATGAGTTAGATTTTCTTGAAACTTATTTATAGTAAGAGAATACCCCAAAACACTCATTGATCCAATTAAAACAGAGATCTTGAAGGGATATGGTACTAAATACATTCCCTTAATTAGCGCTAACGAGCTTGACTTATATAAAGCACCTTTGGGGATTAACGGAGCCATGAATGAAGTCTCTCCCATTGATTCTGGGGAAAAAACTTATATTTTGTTACTAGGTGCAATCAGGATATCAGCAGAATTCAGGAAATCATATCTAAATATTGAAACATTTTTGCTGTTATGCCAGATAGTCTCAAGGCGTTTAATCAGCCTTTGAGGTTTAGTTTTAGAAGGGGCTAATTTAAAAAATGCATTTGAATATGGATCCAACCAGAACCCCCACGGTGGAAAACACAGGAAAGGAATGTATAAGTGTGAACACTGCCCCCAATGTCCTTTTCTAGCTAATATTGCTGAATTATATTTACCCAGTTTAAATAAATGTGTGGCAACTGATGGGTATTATAATTGTTATTCAGAAGGGGTGATTTACATGGCCTGTTGTACCTCTTGTTTTCCATATTATATCAGAAAAATGGAACAGAGTTTAAAACGAGAAAAAAGAGACCAATACTTTATTTAGACACTTATGTATGTGTAACCAGGCAGATTACAAATTTTGGGTGCTCAAACAAGTCAAACCTTTTGAGAGGGGTGGTGATTGAGAAACTAAACTTGAATACCGGGAACTAATATGGCAACTGACATTTGATGCCTGTGTTAGTCATGGTTTGAATAATCACATTTCTATTAAAAATGAGAGCTTTATGTTATTAATATACAACAATGATGTTGTTCATTTTTTATATATTTTTATACATTCATATGTACATATACATTTTTTAAGCATTTCATGGTTTCTTTAAAAAGTGTATACACTAATGTGTTTTTAAGCATTTATGTGTCTGCATATAGACAGCTTTACATTTGGTATCCAATGAGGTTTCATTATTTTAAATGTTTCAGCCAATGAATTGTTTGACCATGATATTTAACTGGTCTTAGTATGACTTTCTATTTTTCTGATGAAGTTTCAAGTTGTGAAATGAAAGCGCTTAATCTCAATTTATTAAACTTTTTGGATTATTTATTGGTGTATTTTTTGTAGCGAACTGAGACTGAGGTTCATCTTTTATTGGTTCAAGTGCTGCTGGGCTGTGTGTTTAACATTTTCTTTTGGATTTTACTCAGAGTTCTTTCACCGGGTTACTGGTCATATCTAAACAAGTAATGGGATACTAAGTAGTACTCCTTGCACAGTGCTCATTCAGCATTGTGATATAATGGAAGTCTTCTTTTAGAGATTCACATCTCTGAGAAAGTGAATGATCTGGCAGGTGTTCATGGTCAGGCTTCCAGCCATCTTCTAGAGCACCTGATTCAAAGGGTATGCTTGATCAGAGTCTTCTAAAAGTGGGACACTTGAGATCAGTCTGTCTTCCATGATCCTCCTCCTGTTCTTAGTGCAACAAAGCAAGAGGGAGGTAGCTATGGACACATTCTGTCTCCTGTGGCACATCATTCCAGCTAATTCTACTCTTTGTTGCATAGTTCATGGATAAAAGACCAACACATTCTGTTCACCCTTGATGGCTGAAAAGGGCATGGTATCAGGAACTGAGGGTCCTAACAGTATACAAATCCCTTTCAGTTCTAGCTATGGATGTTCCCACTGAGGGAATAATAAACTTCACTTCTAACCCTAGAAACTGATTTGGACCTTGTTATTATACCATGAGTGAAGGAAGTTCTTAATTTTGGTAGAGGAGTACCTCATACAGCAGCAATCTTCCAGTGCTTAGGTGGCTGTAACCAACTACAGATATTTGTATGAGGTATTTGTATGATCTGAACATCAGTTATTCTTTGGTTAAGGTGCATATTTCAGCTCTTACTGCACATCATGTCCTCACTGAAGGACAGATTGTGGGGCCAAACATCAGCCAGGCAAGCAGTTTCTTAAGGAGTGTTCCCATCAAGTATGGACATTTCTCAAGAGAGAGATGGAAAGATAGAGTGAGAGAGAGAGAAGAGAGAGATGTCTATACTTGATGGGTTCTTGGCTGGGTATTTATTTTCTATCACAGTCTGATATTTTTTCGATCAAAATTCCAAGTTTGATGAGAAGTATGTGTATGCCTATACTGGTAGGGGTAAATCTGTGGTAGGATCCCCTTAGTGGGACTGTGCTTCCATGGCATGAGCAGCTCAGCCTTCTGGGTTTGTCAAAGACAGCCACCAGGAGGGAGGGGAGTTGGATCCCTTGTACAAATGGGTCTATATTGCAACATCGAACGATGTTACATCGGCACATTTTCAGCGAAAGCTGAAAATGTTGAATCCGAAGAACAGCGATTTCCTTAGCAACTTTTGAAACCAGTTCCTGATGACTGGATGGGTGATCACAAATTTTCACCAGGGGTATGTGACAAAAGTGTACTTAGTAAGGGATATTGTGTGCCTCCCACCAGTATTGGGTGATGTGGCTGATCTTCTCAATGGTCTCCTTTGGTTATAAGCTTATTAAGAGCCTATAAACGTATTTACTTGTACATACAAACATACACATGCGCATATTTATATGCATCTGGTTTAGAACTGCTCTAGATGTAATGTGCAGATTCCAGTGCTCATGTCAGCAGCATTAACTGATTTGAAAATTAATACTGCAGTCTTAATACCTGAGGTCTGCATAAGTGCATTATTTATTTATTTGTTATCCAGTTTAGTAGGCTAGTGCATAGACCTGTATGTACAATGATCCAGCTACACTTTACATTAATAATTCATGATAAAATGAATACAAATAAGTGAAATTGTACATTTATGTAATGATCAGCTTGATTTTCAACTTTGTTATTTACATATGGATTTAATTCAGTTAAAATATTCAGTCAAAAGCATCAGTACAAGGTGACAGCAGCATTGTTTTAAATATATGTTTCTAATTGAGATATATAAAAATGTGAAGTGGGTTGATGGTGATAAATTGTTTTTGGCTGAATGATACTGCCAGGGAGTGTTAGGAGCACAATTAACTACGCTTTTCTGTATTGAATCATCAACAAATGAAAATAAATAAATTGTTGAAATTTTATACAATTAAATAAATGCTCATCATTATCTGGTTGCAAATTATGTTAATATGTTTTTGACATCATCATAAAGGATTTCAAGTTTTAATTAATTGGTGTATGATACATAAAGGTTGCATTTTAAATGGAATTTGTTAGAGTGAAGAAGATATATATGATAAAATATTCTACTGTTTTGAATAGTGATTTTGTCAAAGGAAAATTATACTTTAAAAATGATCAAAACATGGTAGGTTCAGGTTAAGGCACTTTAATCTTGCAGCAAGGAGACAAAAACGTGCTAATACAGAGTTTGTCTAACTAGAAACAGGAAATACTTTCATTTTTATACACTTTCTAATAAGACATTGCCTACCAAGCTGACGTAACAAATCACAAGTCTTTTCATCATCATTTATTAACAATTAGTCTCATGAATTTCTGCTGATTTATCAATTTTTGTGAGAAACTTCCTAAGGAAAACAATTTGGCCTTGGTTACCACTGGTTAGATACATGCAATGTTACCATTCAAGGTACTATGGTTAATTCAAGCACAAAGCTAGCAGTTCATTTCTCTAATAATCCTTTGTCTACATTATCTCTAAGCTACTGCAGCTGTACATGTTCTCATACTTCAAACAGAGCTGATTGTTTAGAATCATTACATTTACAGGATCTAGCATTGTTCATTCATTCTCTCCTGACCTAGCAGATAAGCACCTGCTTCTCAAGTACATTTCCAAAAGGCATAAACACGAACATTTCTGTGCTAGCAATTACTAGGTCAGAGGGCATCTTGCAAGTTTCAGAAAGCACACTGCAGTTTCAAAAAGCATCTTTTCAGTCTCATATGAAACTCAATTTATATATAAAACAGTGCATATAAAATAGAATGAAAAACGTGTTAACTCATTTAGCTTCTAATTAGCATTAAGCATACACACATTAATACATATTTTTCTGACAGATTTTTTTTCCAAAACTGTTTCAGTGTATCCTTTGTTTGCTTTTGAAATATTGTTTTTTTTTTTTTTTTTTTTTATGGCAACTGACATATGCTTTTAGATACCATTTTGATTGTATACAGAAGCAATAACAGACATTGCATTTACAAGAGGAAGCCCAGTGGAATAATAATCCAAGAGTTAAAACACTTTTGATTAGACTAGGTAAGCAGATTGACTACTAAAAGTAACACCATCTCCTTCTGCATTCATCATACAAGGGAGTTTAATTTTTTTAGGTTTTTGTTTTCCATTAATTGCTGCTGCACAAACATTACCTGCTTGTTCGCAGAACTCCTTCCTCCTTGCTCTCTGCTTATTATACTATGTCTGTATCCCTTCATACTTCCCTCCATCATTCCTAATATGTCATTGGCATCCTTCCCTGATCACAGCTCCATACGCTTCCCCTTTCTCATAATTTTGCTATCTTGTTTGCATCCTTTCTTTTTCCGAGTTCCAGATCAGTCATTATTTCTCAAAATTCCATCTCATTCTTACCCAAATTATCATCTAAAGCTCTGTGTATTCTCTTTCTTTCTGGTTTGCAGTTCATTCCATTTTTGGTCCACCAAAGCTTTTTTGCCCTAGTCTCTTGCTCCCCCTTTGGACTGTATTACTTTGTTATTCTGTTTTCACTTCAGTAACTTTAGTACTTTCTGACAGTTTTTCTTCATGGCATTGGCATCTAGCTTTGCTTTCCCTCCTTGTCCGTATCCCACTCAGTCCAAGTTCATTAAGTTTAAAGACAGCAATCCTAAAATTGTCAATATTTCTTAATCTTGGTATAAGCAGTCCAACAACATTTCTTCATTCATCCTTTCCAGGTTCATGATCTTTAGAAATTAGATACATATATGGTGAGCTAGGAGTGGTACAGTCCCACTAATTGGCAACAGTATCATGTGTTGACGCATTGCTTCTGCTCTTGCAATGAAGAACATTGAAACCAGTAATAAATTATTTCAGGTGGACACAAAAAGTTAAGTTACTTCTGCCTTTATCCCTTCTCATCAGTAGCACGTGTGTTAAAATCATCTTTTAGGGCACTTGTTGAACTAGCTGGAGACATGCATTTATTTTATTTATTTATTTGACATTTGTTTACCGGGGTGGTCTGACTGGGTCTTCAGAACCCATTTTCAGCAGAGGCCCGGGGAGAAAAGCTGGTCTATATTACATTATCGAAGTTTCAAAACTTCGAATCTGATATGGTTGACACCATATAATCAAAGTCTTGAAACATTGAAAATGTAATAAAACGCAACAATCTACAAAAACAAACCATTTAAATGCTCTAAGCAGGGGGGGGGGCAAGCCCCCCTGCAACCCCCACATCCCCCGCTACTTAAATATACCAACTCCGAGAGGGGGAATCTTCCCTTTCCGTGCTGTTGAGAGATCTCTGTTAAAAGATTTGAAGTTTCAAGACTTCGATCATATGGTGTCGACCATATCAGATTCAAAGTTTTGAAAATTCGATCTTCTGATAGAGACTCGGAAAAGCTCCACATACAGTACAATACAAATACAGTATAATCCAATACAATAAAAATTACATTAGAAATACTATACAAAAAATAAGTTGAAAGAACAAACTGCTACAAGATGTTGCAATATATTACTACACATGTAGACAATTCTATACAGTTAAAACAATACAGACAATAATAGTCACTCTCACCATACATGATGTAGACAGTGTCCAAATAAGTAGTATGTAGGTAGCGCAATGTGTGACATTGACTGTAATAGTACATGCAAAATAAAATGTTAGTTTCAGTTAGGAAAACAGCAGCCAGAAAGTTAGTGATGCAGATAGATTGTGAGAGAGAGAGAGAGAGAGAGAGAGTTAAGAACAATAGAAGCAATAAAGCCTGAGCAGTAGCTTAAGGATATTGTATAGAAGCAGAGAAGGAGTTAAAAGAGCCTTAGGATCTTGCAGTCTGTGAGGGATTGAAATGTGACAGAAAGAGGAAGATCTGAGCATTAGGCAGGCATTATGTAGGAGCAGAATCATGTATTTTTGAGATGATTTTTTAAAGAGGCTTTGAAATGGGTTAGGCCAGGCATAGACCTAGTAGCTAGATGTAGTGAATTCCAAAGTACAGAGAGAGAGAGTATGAATACAAAGAATGACCAGGTTTTCTTGTGGGTTTTGAGATAGCTAAGAGATTTTTGTCATCTGATCATAGGAATCTGTTTGGTGTGTAAGGTGTGACTAGATTGGCTGGCTATTGCAGGGCAGGCAGTAGGCTTGAAAATAAGGTTGTGCAAGGTGGATAGCTGAATAAAGGCAAGTTGGTTGGTGAGTTCAAGCTAGTTTAATTCTAGGAGTGGTTTACAGTGGTGAGTGTGATATTTAGAGTTTGTGGCAAACTTTGCAACTTTGTTGTAGCACTGTTCTAACTTGCTTAGGGTAGAATTTTGTAAGTTAGTTAAGATAGGGGCTCCATAAAGAAGGGAGGGAAGTAAAAATGTTTTTGGTAGGGTAGTTTTGGTTGCTGCAGTAAAGAAATGTTTGTTTCTATATAAGAGTCCCAGTTTTTGATGAGTTTTCTTTATATTTTGCTATATATGGGGGTCAAATGAAAGTTTATTGTCAATGATGACACCTAGAAGTTTGGTTTCCTGCACTGTTTTTATGACAGTGTTGTCAGATGCAAGGATGATAAAATGATCAGTGACAGGGGAATTGGTTTTGGGATGAAAGAGTAGTAGTTTTATCTTGTTTGGATTAAGAAAGAGTTGGGCATTTCTTAACCAAGATTTGACTGCAGTAAAGGAATGTTGAGTTTTTGAAAGTAGTTCTGGTAATGATTGAGCAGTGCAGATTATGGTGGAATCATCAGCATACTGAATGAAGGTCCCAGGGTGAGAGGCAATGTGAAGGTTGTTTGTCAAATTGTTGAAGAGTAGGAGTCCTACGATGGAGTCTTGGGGTACTCCAGTAGGGTTGTGGAGGAAGGGTGAGAGTTCATTGGACCATTTCACTGCTTGTTTACGATCCTTGAGGTAGCTCTGAAACCATTTTACTGTGTACATACCTTCATTTTTCTGGACTTAATTTTTAAATGGAGTACTAAAAAAAAAAAAGGGGGGGGGAATCTAATCTGATGATGTCTTTTCTGTCCATCTTAACATATAGGTTATCAGATCTGATCAGATTCGAAACTGGCATTTCAGACTCTTGACTCCAAAGCTCTTGCTTCCCTTCCATAATGCTCTGCATCATAAAGTCTCCCCAGATCTCTTTTGTAGTTCTTCCCTGGCAGATGTCTCAGGAGCTCCATTGAAGAGAAGTATGTTTTGGCTGGTTTAAACTGCTAATAGCATATTACTGAATTTTTCATATAATTAAGTTAGTTTTCTCTTCTCACCTTCCCTTGGGAAGTCATTTGCTTGTATGTTTTCATCCTTTTCCAACTTTAATTATTTTTCTGTTGGTCTTGTAATTGTTTTGTGTGTAGGCCTGTTGGTTGTTTTTCTTTGCTAAGTGAATTCTTTAGACTTCCACTCCTTTTCCCCTTGGATTCTGTTGTGGTGCTCTGTGTTGGCTCCAGCTAGCCCCTTTTGCTGTTAGTTGTAATTATTTTTTCTGCTACTGTGATACATTCTGTACAGTGTCAAAGTCTTTTTTGTTACCACGTCTGAGGAGACTTCAGGTTTCTGCAAATGTACTGACTGTGGTCACAAGCTGCCCCCTCAAGATTCACATGAGGGGTGCATTTCCTGCTTTGAGGTAGCTTATCTGGACCAAAACTGTGAGACCTTTCCCTCTTATAGGACCATGGCCTTGGCCGATAGATGGGTCTAGTTGGTGATGAAGGAGCTTCTTCCTGCCTCATCCTTGATAAGATCTTTTGCCGTGGTTCTCCCTGTCCAACCTTGAAGTCTCTAGAGAAATGGAAGAGAGACAAAGATAAGGAAAGAGAACGAAAAAGTGAAAGAAAAAGAAATCAGGAAACAGCTGGCTAAGTGTTCGACCTCTGATGAGCCAGTTCAAAAGACCACAAGGCCTTAAGCTTCTTTGGCTCCCTCTTTGGATTTGGCTTATGCACCTGCTAGTTATCAATTCCCAGTTCTGTTGGTGCCAGTACTGGAACAACCTGGTCCTAACTTTCAGAGTTTCCGAGACCTTTCCTGGCTCTGGCAGCAGAGTCGTGCCAGCACTGATCACCCTTTCTAGCTGTCATCCGGGATCTGGAATTCTCTCCAGAGCTGTAACCCCCTTTAGTCTTGTATTCACTAATTAGGGCGCAGGATTTGGATAAAGCCCTGCAGCAGCTTGCTAAACCACCCTCAATGACTTCCGCTAGGTGTGCCAGGTCCATATAGAGCCTTAGAGAAATTGATTTGGATGAGGCAAACATTTTTGAAGGCTCAGATCGTTCTCGCCCCCTCTGTTCTGGGGATGAAGAAAGAGAGATGGCCCTTCCACCCTTTCCTTGTTCCTCCTTCCCCAGTGTACCCTTCAGAGCCAGTGGGTCTGGATCTGACTCTTGATCAAGCGCTGTCCTCATCAGTGCCAAGAACTTGGCTACTTTTCAGTTGTGTTGTCTACTTTAATGTACCCAAGTATGTTCCTGTTAGAACCATCCATATCCTGAAGCTGAGGGGACAGGGCCAAAGGCCCAGAGTTGGGAGTTGACAGTGAGGCTTTTGGAGCTGTCCTTGCCCTTAGTGACTCAGCCCTGGATAGCTTGACTCTAGTCACAGCTTCAGATCTGGCCAGATAGGTAGATGACGTGATGGCTTCTGCTACATCTGCAGATTGAGGAGGTCCTTTGCCAGTTGTCCAGGCTTGGATTTGGCATTTGAGATCATTAAAAGGATTCACTCCTGCAAGGAGCATTCTGAGTCTGATCCATCCCTATCCTTCCACTTGCCTGGATCTTCAGTCTTGCATTGTGTTGTTCAGGGACAGCCTGCACCTCAACCTTGAGTTCCAACCGCCCCCACCCGATGAAGCACAAGAAACATTAGTGTAAAAGGAGTCACCTAGATTCCCCTCAAGAGTCCTTGACAGAAGACTCTGATCTTGATAATGATGAAGGTTCCTCCCATTCCCCCCAGCACCTGTTTTGGCAACCTTCTTGAACTGATGAGAAAAATGGGGGGGGGGGGGTTGGACCACTGAAGCTCCTTCCCCTGAGGAGTCAGTCTGTCTTGAGGCCTTTCGTGCATGTCCATCTTTTGCTTGGGTGGAACCCCCCCGATTGTTGTCCTAGTGTCAAGGTGAAACTGGAGAAACTTGACATGGAAGAGATATTCTTATGAAGTCAGACAAAATGTTAGTTCTTCCTAAGCTTGGGATGCATTGGAGTAAGGTGCCTGAAGTCAATGACATTGTTGTTGCTGCAGACACCAAAAAAGAGCTCTCAGAGGAGAGTGCATTGGTCCATTCTCCAAACAGGGAGTCAAGACTGTTGGACAGATTAGTTAAGAGCACTTATACTTCAGCCACCTTTGCTGTCTGTCACACTGAACTGTCTGACACATCAGACCAGGCTTCAGAAAGACTTGAATAATGAAGTTTCCAAGTCTGTAGTATTCCAAATTACAGCCAAGACTCATAAGTCCATAGCTGGCCTCCATGCTGTCTAACTCAAATGTTTTTCTGCATCTCTTATCCAGCACCATGGATGGTATGACCAGGGGAGCAGGCACCAACATTACAGTTTGCCACCATGCCTGAATGCACTGCAACTTTGTATAGTGCTTCAAGGTGTCCTTCTTTTATGCACCCTGTGATGGGTCCACTTTGGCCCTTAAGCTAAGGACACCCAGACCAGGAATGAGCAGGGTGGCAAAACATTCTTTGCCATGGGAGTTTAATTTTCTATTCCTCAGAGGGCCATTTAATACATCCAAAGTAGTGGAAAAAAAGGGTTATTCTTCTAAAAGTCCCAACAGCTTGTTCAGTGTGCTCTAGATGATATTACCCCTGGGGCAGAGGGAGGAATTTTAACAAATTCTACCTTAGGGGCAGGCATGGTCCGCAGAATCAAGGCTTCAGGGGGCCTTTCTCCAGCAAGTCCTTTAAGACCTTTGAAGGATTGTCCAGCTGCTGCACTCAGAAGGCATTATGGGGCACTTGACTGTCCACTCTGAAGTTTTGGAGGCTATCCTGGCCCACAAATGAAGGGTTGCTGCAGCAAAATTCAAAAGCTCCTTGTAAAATAAGTCATTCTGGAGGTCCCACCAAATAGGTTCATAGGTTCCTAGGTTGGTACTAGGCTATCAGCCCTAGGGCCTATACAAGACTAGCCATAACAATTCCCTGGCTATTTCTTCCCACACTATTTACTTCCCTGGACCCCTGTCTGGCAGGGTGACTGACGTGATCCCTGGGGTGAATTTCCTTTCTCCCATCCAATCGTCAAGGTTCCTTTTGAAGAGGGCCAAAGAGGCACTCTGGTTGACATGTATGGGCAATCTATTCCAGAGTCTGGGGAGTCTCTGGGTCAGGACCTATCCCTCCAACATGTTTTGTTTATTGTGATGACAAGGTTTAGATACCTGGAGCGTGTGGCTCTGAGGGATTGGAATTTCTTTAAGTGTAGCATGTCCAATAGCTCTGGGTTTGACATGGCCTTGTATGTTAAGCAGAGATCGCCTCTGAGTAGACGATATGCGACAGAGTATAGCTGGAGTTTTTTAAGGTGGTCAGCATAGGACATCTGCTTTAGGCCTGTGATTCTTTTAGTGAGGTATTTCTGTGTCCTTTCCAGTTGTTGCAGATGTTTTGAGAGGTACATACCAAACGGGGCGTTGTATTCTATAATGCATCTAATGAGGGATGAGTACAGAGAGAGAATCTGGTGTCTATACAAGATTTTTTTTTTTTTTTGTGCCTGAGTAAAACAAGAACCTCTGGCTCATCCTGGACCAATGCAAACTAAATGTATTCATCAAGCAGACCAAATTCCATATGATAATGGTTTAGCCCGTTCTGCCTCTACTGCTGAAGGACAACTGGTGCTCAGTGGACATCAAAGATGCTTATTATCATATAAAGAGAGCAAGGCATTCCTGAAGGTTCTGTAGTTCTGGCTGGGAGCCAGAAGTTATCAGTTACAAGCTCTACCCTTTAAATTTACCACAGTGGTCCTCCCCGAGTATTCACCAAATGCATGGCAAGGACAGCAGCACAACTCAGGCTGCAGGGATTTTGTTTTTTCCTCTAACTGGACAACTGGTTCATGATGGCAACTTCAAGGGCATCATTACCTCAGGCAAGAAACATGTTTTTCCTTCTGTACCTCTTCTTGAGGATTACAGTGAACTTCAAGAAATCCAGTCTACAACTGGTCCACATTTGGAGTTCATAGGTTGCCATCTGGACATGACTATTCAGAACACCAGACTCTCTTTCTCTCTTAAGGTTATCATCTCTATAACTTGAGGCCCATCACGTTTGTCTCCTTCAGAGGTCACCAGCTTCTCTTGTTCTCTGGTTACTCACTTTGATGGCCACAACCATATCACTAGGTCATTTTGTCAGGTTCTATGTAAGAATTCTTCAGTGGACTTTTTAAGTCCAGTGGTCACTGACAACTCACCGCTATATAGTCCGCATATGACTTACAGAGCTTTGTCATTGTCACATTCATAGTGGTTGATATCCAACCTTATGTCCTCAGGATGCTCCTTTGTTCTTCCCTAATTCACTGCCATGTTGACCACAGATGCTTCCTCCTGGAGTGGGGGGCATTATGAAGGGAAGGTCTGGTCTGAGCAAGAAGCCAATTTGCAAATCTATGTTTAGGAGATGAAAGCAGTCCTCCTAGCATTACAGGCTTTTCAAGACCATCTCCCATAAGGTGTGATTTCAATCCAAACCAACAACATGGGTGGTCTGATACATTAGCAAACAAGGAGAAACTTGATTCATTCCCCTGTGTTGAGAGGTTGTGAGGATATGGCAGTGGACGATATCTTCTCAAAGCCAACTTCATGCTACTTAAGTCAGAAGTGACAAACTTCATGGCACCCATGCAGAAGGGAGCTGAAAGTTCGACTGCTGAATCCTACACTAAGGCACTGTACGAGCACATCCACTCGTGCATGAATCGTGCCATCCCAAATAGAACCAAGACACTCTCCTCCAAAAAAAGGAAGCCAATCTGGTGGTCCCCTGCCATAAACAAGCTATACAACAGAATGAAGAAACTGTTGCAGAAAAGCAGAAAATCCCAGGATGCAAAAAACTCCTTTACCAACCTCAGCAAGAAGCTGAGATCCCTCATAAAATCCTCCAAAGCTAGTTACAAAAATAAAATTGCCAAGATTCCAAAGACAACCACAAAGCATTCTATAGTTATGCCAAGAATCTAAATGGCAATGCTCAGATCTGTTCTGAGCTACAACAGAATGGCATTAAATACACTGATTCCAAGGATATTGCCAATATCCTGGCAGATCGATTTAGTGCCAACTTCACCCCTCTTACCCCCTAAAGGGCCCATCTCAGTACCAAAAGATTGCTAAATTCTTGTAATCACGGCCACACAGGTAGAAACCGCACTCTCCAAAGCTACGCATACAGCATCCATGGGACCAGATGACATCCCAGGCTGTGTACTACATGAACTACAAAATGAACTGGCACCTCATTTCATGTTTAATCATAACCTCACCTTAAGCTTCATGCCCACTGAGTGGCGCACAGCTACAGTTATGCCACTCCACAAGGGGGGAATCCACCTTGGATACCGGGAACTACTGTCCCATCAGTCTGACGAGCCCGATCTGCAAGGGCATGGAACTCGTTATCATGGAACTTATAAACAAAGACATTGGCAACCTTCAAACACTGGACCCCACACAGTTTGGGTTCGTGAAGGGCTGATCTTGTTCCTGAACCTGATTGATTTCTTCGAATCAATCTCCAGAGCTGTGGACGAGGGTAAGGCAGTCCACACAGCCTATCTGGACCTCGCCAAGGACTTCAACACCATCCCCCACTCTGGAATCATAGATAAACTTACTAAGCTGGGCATAAATCCCTGTGTCACTTGATGGGTTGCCAACTGGCTTACTGACAGAACCCAGACTAAAAGTAGCCGACTCCAAATCCAGCTCCAAACAAGTGACAAGTGGAGTACCTCAGGGTTAGGTCCTGGGACCTTTCTTGTTTGGCATCTACTTCTCTGAAGTACAGGCTAGCACTAAGGGACTCTGGTTAAAGTTCGCAGATGACTGCAAACTGGGAGCCATTATTGAATCCCCAAATGATGTGGATATTCTACAAAAGTGCTTTACAGAAACAGATGCTTGGTGCCAGAGCCATAGGCTCAAGCTTAAAGCCAAGAAATGTATAGTTATCCCCTTTGGGGAAAAAAAAACATCTACCCATGCATTACCACATAGGTGGCAGTACACTAAACACCGAAAGTGTGATGAGAGACTTAGGGATACAGGTGGACAGTGCTCTCACCTTCTATAACCACATCACCACAGCAGTCAGGAAATCCTTCTGTGTGGCACACCTCATCACTAAGGACTTTTCATCCAGAAAAAAGGGGATCATTGTCCCACTGTACTCATCCCTCATTAGACCCATTATAGAGTACAACGTCCCATTTGGTATGTACCTCACAAGACATCTGCAGCAGCTGGAAAGGCTGCAGAGATGCCTCACTAAAAGAATCACAGGCCTAAAGCAGATGCCCTATGCTGACCGTCTAAAAAAAACTCCAGTTGTACTCTGGGACATATCATCTACTCAGAGGCGATCTCTGCTTAACATACAAAGACATGTCAAACCCTGAGCTGTTGGACATGGTCCACTTAAAGAAATCCCAATCCCTCAGAGCCACACGCTCCAGGGATCTAAACCTTGTCATCACAATGAACAAAACATGCTGGGAGGAATAGGTTCCTGACCAAGAGACTTCCATACTCTGGAATAGACTGCCCATACATGTCACGCAGAGCGCCTCCTTGGCCTTTTTCAAAAGGAACCTTGACGATTGGATGGGAGATAGGAAATTCACCCTGGGGATCACGTCAGTCGCCCTGCTAGACAGGAGTTCAGGGTAGTAAATATTGTGGGAAGAAATATCCAGGGAATTGTTTGGTTAGGCTTGTATAGGCCCTAGGGTCGATAGCCTAGTTTTAACCTGTGAACCTATGGTAGCATTACACATCCCTGGAAAATCCATAATTTTAGTTGATAAATTGAGCAGGAGCATTCTGATGCCTCATAAGTGGTCCCTCAATCCATCAGTGGCTGCACAGATTTTCTGCCACTGGAGCCAGCCTTACTGTGAACTGTTTGTGACCCCTTACAACACAAAGTGCAGCATCTTCTTTGCCCTAAATCCTCACAAGTGACTGTCATTGATGGATGCCCTAGTTCTTGCTTGGACCCCCAGGTCAGCTTTACTCATACCCTCTGACTCAATTAACAACCAAGTTCTTACAGAAAGCAGCTTGTTGCAAGGCAACTGTAATCTTCATAGCCACCTTATGGCCTAAACAAGTTTGGCTCCCCTTTCTTTGGCCTCATCTGATTCATCCTTCTTGATTCTTGGATCCACCTCTGGATCTAATGTCTAATCCTTCAAGTTAACCTTAGCCAACTGTCAAGTTCCTCATGCTAACCAGTTGGTAAGTCCATTTCCAATGATGTCCAGAAATTCCAAGTTTTCAGACAGAGATGTGCATATCCTTTCCTGATTTCATAAGCCCCCACCAGGAAAATTTACAGCAGTAAGTAATGAAGATTTAGTATTTGGGCCATTCTTAATATTCTGAACTCCTCTGTTCTCTAAGATTCTATTTTGGACTTTTTTAGCTGGTCTTTTCCAGTCTGGGGCTAACTATTCTACGATTAAAGTTCAGTTGGTTGCCTTTTCCAGTTTCCAAGTTGGTCAAGACTATCTTTACATAGCTCCCCAAAGATTATCTTAAGCCTTTTGAAAGAGTCTTTTCTTCTCCAACTTCCATTGAGGGACCTGGTTCCTCCTTGGGATCTCTCCCTTTATTTCAGATGTTAATCATGGCACCCTTTTCGCCTGCTGATGTGATGGATCTTAAGTTCTTATTGTGGAAAACTTCTTAATTGCGGTAACCTCTGCAAGTTCAGTATCAGTACTTCAGGCTTTCTCTTGTAGGACTCTTTACTTAATTTTTTTCACAAGGACAGGGTTTCTATGTGAAGTAGCCCAGCCTTTTTGCTTAAGGTGGCCATGGACACTGACCTGAATCAGTCCACTCATTTGCTAGTATTCTTTCCAAATTTCAGTAATAAGGGTGAGTACATTCTTCACTGCCTGGACCTTCATTGACGATTAAGATTTAATTTAAGCAGAAACAAGGATTTCAGAAAATCAGAGCAACTCTTTGTGGCTTTTTCAAAGGCAAAGTAAGGTAAAGGAGTTTCTAAGGGCTCTCTGTCCAGATGGCTTTCTTACTGCATCATTTGTATACAAAGCTAATGGTTTATGCTTGCCTTTCAAACCCAAGGCTCATTCTACAAGGGCCATAGCTACCTCATCAGCCTTTTTCATTTATGCTTCTTTGCATAATATTTGTTTATCTGCTGTTTGGTCAGACACTAAACCTTTGTGTCTCATTACAAGCTTGACATTCAGTCTGGGTCAAGAGCTTCCTTTGGGTCTGCTATCCTTTTTAATGTTCTCTCCTATACCACCCAGTGCCTGGCTAGGGATTGTGTCCCACAGGTTGAGGCATCTGGAAAAGACAACAACGGATATGAAAGTTATGTATTTACCATAATGCTAGATCAGTGTTGTCTTCTTCCATCCATCTCAACCATCTCTCCTTCCATCCTCCTTCCAAGTTGTCACAAGCATTTATTTGCTGTTACTGGACCTCATGGGTCTGCCCAAAGTTTTATGTCTTGGACCTACTTATGTGTTGGAGTGATGATTTTTAGGTGACATATCATGTAGGAACCAGGTATGGGAGGGGCAAACTCAGTAGGTGGAGACTTATGGATGCAGAGCATTATGGGAGGAGAGTAGGAGATTTAGAGCCAAGAGTCTGAAGTGCTGGTCTTGGATCCAGTCAGATCTGATAACCCAGAGGTTGAGACGGACAAAAGAAAACAGCATGGATCTGGCATTATGGTAAGTACATCACTTTTGTTTATTAACCACTTGTTATCTACATTAAATATTGCTCGCATTATTCCCTTCTCCAATAAACCAGATTCATTCTCACAACATTACTGTGTTAGAGTGAGCAGTTACTAACAGAGCTGTTCAGCCTTCCTTTTAGTAATCAGTGCCCTATTGTAGTACACCTTGCTACCAAGACACAAAAACTTTAAAGAATTAAGACTCTTATTAAGTCAGTCACTTCTGATTGTTAAGCCTTTCTCAGTCCTGAACTCTATTATGCCATCTGAGCATGTGCTACTTGGCAGTCTGAGATGATCTCTGCGCATCATGTTTTCCTAAAAATGCTCCTAGTGTTACAAGATAAAATCTTCCTGTTAAACAATAGGAAAATTTGATGAGGACATCTTGGGTGTTAAAGTTAACATAACACAGAGGAATACTCTATGGAATGTGTAAAGGTTTGCTGACTATGAAGCTTTCATAGTTAAAGTTGTAAAGTATCACATTTCTTATACAGTAAAGTCCACCAAAAACTTTGTCGAGTCTAAATGCATCACTCTATTAAACCAACTAAACTTGAACCCAGTAAATTGCAACATAATACATCATCTGCACTGTAGATAGATTTGCCTTTTTAAGGATGTTTTATTTATCAAGTGCTCATTAAAAGCTTAAATTAAAGTTTCAATAGATCACTGCATTGTAGCAGAGTTAGCACAGCCTGTGGTAGTGAATGACACCAAATAGTATAGAAACATGGGAAATAAATTTGAAAGTATTTATACCGTCAACAGGTATTTGTATGACCATTGTAAAAAAGCAATGCAACGAATCAAAGAAAAGGTATTACACCAATTGGCATGATGGCACAGTTCACTCTCTAAAGCAATTTGGGAAACATTTAACCATCTGCTTCACAGATCACACTTCAGCCATGGCACATGATCAGGCATCAAGCATTTTGGTCAACCGTCATTAAGTTGACTGCAAAGCTATAACATGTATCTTCCACCAATATGTTTCACAGCAAACCATTTTAAATGAAACTGGATCTAATAGCATATTACATCATTATCATATTGTGAAACATTTGCAGGACTTTCACTAATGGTAAGGCTACAAAATACAAATAATATTATTAGCATTAATTTTGCTGATGGTTTCATTACAATATGTGATTACTTATCAAACAGTACTAGACATGCAATCACATGCTGAATGAAAACATCAGTAAATTGAACCTTACAGGTTAAAGCCACAGATGGTTTACTGTTAGAGCAGCATACATTGTCATCAGTTTCATGAACATAATGATAGCCTAGTTTCAACCTGTGAACCTATGGTAGCATTACACATCCCTGGAAAATCCATCATTTTAGTTTATAAATTGAGCAGGAGCATTCTGATGCCTCATAAGTGGTCCCTCAATCCATCAGTGGCTGCACAGATTTTCAGCCACTGGAGCCAGCCTTACTGTGAACTGTTTGTGACCCCTTACAACACAAAGTGCAGCATCTTCTTTGCCCTAAATCCTCACAAGTGACTGTCATTGATGGATGCCCTAGTTCTTGCTTGGACCCCCAGGTCAGCTTTACTCATACCCTCTGACTCAATTAACAACCAAGTTCTTACAGAAAGCAGCTTGTTGCAAGGCAACTGTAATCTTCATAGCCACCTTATGGCCTAAACAAGTTTGGCTCCCCTTTCTTTGGCCTCATCTGATTCATCCTTCTTGATTCTTGGATCCACCTCTGGATCTAATGTCTAATCCTTCAAGTTAACCTTAGCCAACTGTCAAGTTCCTCATGCTAACCAGTTGGTAAGTCCATTTCCAATGATGTCCAGAAATTCCAAGTTTTCAGACAGAGATGTGCATATCCTTTCCTGATTTCATAAGCCCCCACCAGGAAAATTTACAGCGGTAAGTAATGAAGATTTAGTATTTGGGCCATTCTTAATATTCTGAACTCCTCTGTTCTCTAAGATTCTATTTTGGACTTTTTTAGCTGGTCTTTTCCAGTCTGGGGCTAACTATTCTACGATTAAAGTTCAGTTGGTTGCCTTTTCCAGTTTCCAAGTTGGTCAAGACTATCTTTACATAGCTCCCCAAAGATTATCTTAAGCCTTTTGAAAGAGTCTTTTCTTCTCCAACTTCCATTGAGGGACCTGGTTCCTCCTTGGGATCTCTCCCTTTTATTTCAGATGTTAATCATGGCACCCTTTTCGTCTGCTGATGTGATGGATCTTAAGTTCTTATTGTGGAAAACTTCTTAATTGCGGTAACCTCTGCAAGTTCAGTATCAGTACTTCAGGCTTTCTCTTGTAGGACTCTTTACTTAATTTTTTTCACAAGGACAGGGTTTCTATGTGAAGTAGCCCAGCCTTTTTGCTTAAGGTGGCCATGGACACTGACCTGAATCAGTCCACTCATTTGCTAGTATTCTTTCCAAATTTCAGTAATAAGGGTGAGTACATTCTTCACTGCCTGGACCTTCATTGACGATTAAGATTTAATTTAAGCAGAAACAAGGATTTCAGAAAATCAGAGCAACTCTTTGTATGCGTTTTCAAAGGCAAAGTAAGGTAAAGGAGTTTCTAAGGGCTCTCTGTCCAGATGGCTTTCTTACTGCATCATTTGTATACAAAGCTAATGGTTTATGCTTGCCTTTCAAACCCAAGGCTCATTCTACAAGGGCCATAGCTACCTCATCAGCCTTTTTCATTTATGCTTCTTTGCATAATATTTGTTTATCTGCTGTTTGGTCAGACACTAAACCTTTGTGTCTCATTACAAGCTTGACATTCAGTCTGGGTCAAGAGCTTCCTTTGGGTCTGCTATCCTTTTTAATGTTCTCTCCTATACCACCCAGTGCCTGGCTAGGATTGTGTCCCACAGGTTGAGGCATCTGGAAAAGACAACAACGGATATGAAAGTTATGTATTTACCATAATGCTAGATCAGTGTTGTCTTCTTCCATCCATCTCAACCATCTCTCCTTCCATCCTCCTTCCAAGTTGTCACAAGCATTTATTTGCTGTTACTGGACCTCATGGGTCTGCCCAAAGTTTTATGTCTTGGACCTACTTATGTGTTGGAGTGATGATTTTTAGGTGACATATCATGTAGGAACCAGGTATGGGAGGGCAAACTCAGTAGGTGGAGACTTATGGATGCAGAGCATTATGGGAGGAGAGTAGGAGATTTAGAGCCAAGAGTCTGAAGTGCTGGTCTTGGATCCAGTCAGATCTGATAACCCAGAGGTTGAGACGGACAAAAGAAAACAGCATGGATCTGGCATTATGGTAAGTACATCACTTTTGTTTATTAACCACTTGTTATCTACATTAAATATTGCTCGCATTATTCCCTTCTCCAATAAACCAGATTCATTCTCACAACATTACTGTGTTAGAGTGAGCAGTTACTAACAGAGCTGTTCAGCCTTCCTTTTAGTAATCAGTGCCCTATTGTAGTACACCTTGCTACCAAGACACAAAAACTTTAAAGAATTAAGACTCTTATTAAGTCAGTCACTTCTGATTGTTAAGCCTTTCTCAGTCCTGAACTCTATTATGCCATCTGAGCATGTGCTACTTGGCAGTCTGAGATGATCTCTGCGCATCATGTTTTCCTAAAATGCTCCTAGTGTTACAAGATAAAATCTTCCTGTTAAACAATAGGAAAATTTGATGAGGACATCTTGGGTGTTAAAGTTAACATAACACAGAGGAATACTCTATGGAATGTGTAAGGTTTGCTGACTATGAAGCTTTCATAGTTAAAGTTGTAAAGTATCACATTTCTTATACAGTAAAGTCCACCAAAAACTTTGTCGAGTCTAAATGCATCACTCTATTAAACCAACTAAACTTGAACCCAGTAAATTGCAACATAATACATCATCTGCACTGTAGATAGATTTGCTTTTAAGGATGTTTTATTTATCAAGTGCTCATTAAAAGCTTAAATTAAAGTTTCAATAGATCACTGCATTGTAGCAGAGTTAGCACAGCCTGTGGTAGTGAATGACACCAAATAGTATAGAAACATGGGAAATAAATTTGAAAGTATTTATACCGTCAACAGGTATTTGTATGACCATTGTAAAAAAGCAATGCAACGAATCAAAGAAAAGGTATTACACCAATTGGCATGATGGCACAGTTCACTCTCTAAAGCAATTTGGGAAACATTTAACCATCTGCTTCACAGATCACACTTCAGCCATGGCACATGATCAGGCATCAAGCATTTTGGTCAACCGTCATTAAGTTGACTGCAAAGCTATAACGTGTATCTTCCACCAATATGTTTCACAGCAAACCATTTTAAATGAAACTGGATCTAATAGCATATTACATCATTATCATATTGTGAAACATTTGCAGGACTTTCACTAATGGTAAGGCTACAAAATACAAATAATATTATTAGCATTAATTTTGCTGATGGTTTCATTACAATATGTGATTACTTATCAAACAGTACTAGACATGCAATCACATGCTGAATGAAAACATCAGTAAATTGAACCTTACAGGTTAAAGCCACAGATGGTTTACTGTTAGAGCAGCATACATTGTCATCAGTTTCATGAACATAATGATAGCCTAGTTTCAACCTGTGAACCTATGGTAGCATTACACATCCCTGGAAAATCCATCATTTTAGTTTATAAATTGAGCAGGAGCATTCTGATGCCTCATAAGTGGTCCCTCAATCCATCAGTGGCTGCACAGATTTTCAGCCACTGGAGCCAGCCTTACTGTGAACTGTTTGTGACCCCTTACAACACAAAGTGCAGCATCTTCTTTGCCCTAAATCCTCACAAGTGACTGTCATTGATGGATGCCCTAGTTCTTGCTTGGACCCCCAGGTCAGCTTTACTCATACCCTCTGACTCAATTAACAACCAAGTTCTTACAGAAAGCAGCTTGTTGCAAGGCAACTGTAATCTTCATAGCCACCTTATGGCCTAAACAAGTTTGGCTCCCCTTTCTTTGGCCTCATCTGATTCATCCTTCTTGATTCTTGGATCCACCTCTGTATCTAATGTCTAATCCTTCAAGTTAACCTTAGCCAACTGTCAAGTTCCTCATGCTAACCAGTTGGTAAGTCCATTTCCAATGATGTCCAGAAATTCCAAGTTTTCAGACAGAGATGTGCATATCCTTTCCTGATTTCATAAGCCCCCACCAGGAAAATTTACAGCAGTAAGTAATGAAGATTTAGTATTTGGGCCATTCTTAATATTCTGAACTCCTCTGTTCTCTAAGATTCTATTTTGGACTTTTTTAGCTGGTCTTTTCCAGTCTGGGGCTAACTATTCTACGATTAAAGTTCAGTTGGTTGCCTTTTCCAGTTTCCAAGTTGGTCAAGACTAGCTTTACATAGCTCCCCAAAGATTATCTTAAGCCTTTTGAAAGAGTCTTTTCTTCTCCAACTTCCATTGAGGGACCTGGTTCCTCCTTGGGATCTCTCCCTTTTATTTCAGATGTTAATCATGCCACCCTTTTAGTCTGCTGATGTGATGGATCTTAAGTTCTTATTGTGGAAAACTTCTTAATTGCAGTAACCTCTGCAAGTTCAGTATCAGTACTTCAGGCTTTCTCTTGTAGGACTCTTTACTTAATTTTTTTCACAAGGACAGGGTTTCTATGTGAAGTAGCCCAGCCTTTTTGCTTAAGGTGGCCATGGACACTGACCTGAATCAGTCCACTCATTTGCTAGTATTCTTTCCAAATTTCAGTAATAAAGGGTGAGTACATTCTTCACTGCCTGGACCTTCATTGACGATTAAGATTTAATTTAAGCAGAAACAAGGATTTCAGAAAATCAGAGCAACTCTTTGTGGCTTTTTCAAAGGCAAAGTAAGGTAAAGGAGTTTCTAAGGGCTCTCTGTCCAGATGGCTTTCTTACTGCATCATTTGTATACAAAGCTAATGGTTTATGCTTGCCTTTCAAACCCAAGGCTCATTCTACAAGGGCCATAGCTACCTCATCAGCCTTTTTCATTTATGCTTCTTTGCATAATATTTGTTTATCTGCTGTTTGGTCAGACACTAAACCTTTGTGTCTCATTACAAGCTTGACATTCAGTCTGGGTCAAGAGCTTCCTTTGGGTCTGCTATCCTTTTTAATGTTCTCTCCTATACCACCCAGTGCCTGGCTAGGGATTGTGTCCCACAGGTTGAGGCATCTGGAAAAGACAACAACGGATATGAAAGTTATGTATTTACCATAATGCTAGATCAGTGTTGCCTTCTTCCATCCATCTCAACCATCTCTCCTTCTATCCTCCTTCCAAGTTGTCACAAGCATTTATTTGCTGTTACTGGACCTCATGGGTCTGCCCAAAGTTTTATGTCTTGGACCTACTTATGTGTTGGAGTGATGATTTTTAGGTGACATATCATGTAGGAACCAGGTATGGGAGGGGCAAACTCAGTAGGTGGAGACTTATGGATGCAGAGCATTATGGGAGGAGAGTAGGAGATTTAGAGCCAAGAGTCTGAAGTGCTGGTCTTGGATCCAGTCAGATCTGATAACCCAGAGGTTGAGACGGACAAAAGAAAACAGCATGGATCTGGCATTATGGTAAGTACATCACTTTTGTTTATTAACCACTTGTTATGTACATTAAATATTGCTCGCATTATTCCCTTCTCCAATAAACCAGATTCATTCTCACAACATTACTGTGTTAGAGTGAGCAGTTACTAACAGAGCTGTTCAGCCTTCCTTTTAGTAATCAGTGCCCTATTGTAGTACACCTTGCTACCAAGACATAAAAACTTTAAAGAATTAAGACTCTTATTGTCAGTCACTTCTGATTGTTAAGCCTTTCTCAGTCCTGAACTCTATTATGCCATCTGAGCATGTGCTACTTGGCAGTCTGAGATGATCTCTGCACATCATGTTTTCCTAAAAATGCTCCAAGTGTTACAAGATAAAATCTTCCTGTTAAACAATAGGAAAATTTGATGAGGAGATCTTGGGTGTTAAAGTTAACATAACACAGAGGAATACTCTATGGAATGTGTAAAGATTTGCTGACTATGAAGCTTTCATAGTTAAAGTTGTAAAGTATCACATTTCTTATACAGTAAAGTCCACCAAAAACTTTGTCGAGTCTAAATGTATCACTCTATTAAACCAACTAAACTTGAACCCAGTAAATTGCAACATAATACATAATCTGCACTGTAGATAGATTTGCCTTTTTAAGGATGTTTTATTTATCGAGTGCTCATTAAAAGCTTAAATTAAAGTTTCAATAGATCACTGCATTGTAGCAGAGTTAGCACAGCCTGTGGTAGTGAATGACACCAAATAGTATAGAAACATGGGAAATAAATTTGAAAGTATTTATACCGTCAACAGGTATTTGCATGACCATTGTAAAAAAGCAATGCAAGGAATCAAAGAAAAGGTATTACACCAATTGGCATGATGGCACAGTTCACTCTCTAAAGCAATTTGGGAAACATTTAACCATCTGCTTCACAGATCACGCTTCAGCCATGGCACATGATCAGGCATCAAGCATTTTGGTCAACCGTCATTAAGTTGACTGCAAAGCTATAACGTGTATCTTCCACCAATATGTTTCACAGCAAACCATTTTAAATGAAACTGCATCTAATAGCATATTACATCATTATCATATTGTGAAACATTTGCAGGACTTTCACTAATGGTAAGGCTACAAAATACAAATAATATTATTAGCATTAATTTTGCTGATGGTTTCATTACAATATGTGATTACTTATCAAACAGTACTAGACATGCAATCACATGCTGAATGAAAACATCAGTAAATTGAACCTTACAGGTTAAAGCCACAGATGGTTTACTGTTAGAGCAGCATACATTGTCATCAGTTTCATGAACATAATGACAGTGCATTAGAAAAATATAAATATTTTAATGTATTCTTGCATGTTCGTCAGCATATCCCTTTGCCCCCATTTTGGGGTAATACCCCAGCAGCCCCTAAACATATTGAGGTCTAAGGTAAGTGCTTGATTGTTTCCAGGTATGGGTAGTATTCATAGTCCTGCCCTTTATTTGTGAGTAGCGGAATTCCACTGATAGCTGGGCTACACTGATATGCAGATGTAGTCAGAGTATGTGATTTATGCTAACTACAGAAACACAGAGGCGTTTTGATAAACACACCTCTTTACATCAAAAGCATAACGTATTTAAAGCATAAGCGTTAGGGGAGAGTTACTACAAGGATAAGTCGTCTTAGCTGTTGCCATATTAAAGGGCCTCATTTGCATATAAAATGCTTAAAGGACCCTGTAGTTAATGTGAATATTGTGTAACAGCACCATGGATGTGGAGTTACATGGCAAATTAGTATGGAAACCATGAACCTTGAAATATTGGAAAGTAATATCAAACAGCTCAAAATAATGTAAAAATAATTTATTTTGGTATCATTTTAGTGCTTGTGCATACATGATCCAACTACTGATGGGATTGCAGGGGGAAATCATTTATTTTGGTGTCATTTACATGCTTGTGCATAAGCAGTCAAGGCACTGAAGGGATCTCTGTGGGGGGGGGGTCATTTTATTCTGGTGTCTTTTAGTGCTTGTACGTACATAGACAATTTGCTAAAGGGATTGCTTGGGGGAATAACTGTGCTTGTGTGTACATGGACAAACTACTGAAGGGATTGATGGGGAAAATCATGTATTTTGGTGCTATTTTAGTGACTTGTGCATACATGATCAAACTACTGAAGATATCACAGGTGGAAATTGTTTATTTTGGTGTCATTTTATGCTTGTGCATACACAGACAAACTACTGAAGGGTCTGTTAGGGAAATAACTTCTATTGATGTCATTTTAGTGCTTGTGCATACATGAATAAACTACTGAAGGCATTGCTGGGGGAAATGACTTCTATTGGTGTAATATTAGCACTTGTGCCTACATGGTCAAACTGCTGAAGGGATCTCAGGGGGGAATTGTTTATTTTGTTGTCATTTTAATGCTTGTGCATACACAGATGAACTACTGATGGGACCCTTAGGCAAATAAGTTCTACTGATGTCATTTTAGTGCTTATGCATACAGGGACAAACTACTGAAGGGATTGATGGGAAAAATAACTTTCGGTGCATTTTAGTGCTTGTGCATACATGGTCAAACTAGTGAAGGGATTGCTGGGAAAATAACTTCAGTTGATGTCATTTTAATTCTTGTGCATACATGGTCAAACTACTGAAGGGATCACTGTAGGAAATAATTGTCATTTTAGTGGTTGAACATACATAGACAAACTACTGAAGTGATTGCTGGGCAAGTACCTTCTACTGATGTTATTTTAGTGCTTGCGCATAGATGATAAAACTACTGAAGGGATTACTGGGATGAATAACTTCTGTTAGTGTCATTTTAGTGCTTGTGCATACGTGGTCAAACTACTGAAGGATATCTGTACATTGACGTATGTAAGTGCTTATGCATACATGGTAAAACTGCTGACGTGGCAAGATAAGGGATCACTGAGGAAATAATTATGGGGGTTGCATCAGTATGTTTTTTTAGGTTTACATTCAAAATGTGGAAACACAGTTCAATGAAAACGGGTTGATCGAATGTGTGTTCTACCAATGCCCATAATGTTGAATTGAAAATGTATGAATTCATATTAGCGAAAGTGAGTACACAGCCTTGCTCCCTGCAAAAATGTTAATGGTAACATGGACTTTCGACATTGAAACGTCCCGTTCGAATGTTGATTGCCGTGGTTGCCATTTCTGACATTTTGGTGATTCATTATTACCAAAGTCGGGTAAACAGTTTGGTAATTTTGTTAGAAATTGATTTAATTTTCACCATTTTGATAGTAAACCATTTTTTAATAGTATACCAAATTTCTGGATTGCAAAGTAGATGCAAGATGTGCAGCAAAGCTTTTTACAACAGATGTGTGTACAGTATGGGTATTTGACTATGAATCACAAGAACTCTTCATTAGCACACATTGCTTTTCACAAATTCTCATTTACATCTCATTACACTTAATTTGCTTACACTCAGTTGCAGACATTGAGCATTACCATAAACGGCATCTATGAATTGCCACCTAGCTACTCTCTCTCACCGACTTTCTGGATACCCCTAACGATTCTGTGCAATGACTTTGAAGCTTTAACTTTAAATAAAACAATGAACAGCAGCATAAATGTATGTATGTATGTATATATATATATCTTGTTTACAACTTCAGTATTTAAGGGCCAGAACTTATCAAATACAAAAGACAAAGGACTAAATGTATTCCCTAATCCTTTTAAATTTATCTAATAGCATATGTAACTTCATTCTGTATTTACAGTTTGATAATGTATTTTTTGAATTCATTGCTTTTATCATACTTTTCTTTCTGGTACATTTCAGTGGTTAAAATAAATGAAATATTAAAATGATGGTGTTGTATTGCATTTCCAGTTTGTGGTAATAATTTTCCTAGCTATTGATAGTTGTTGTTGTGTCTTTCGACTTTTCCTGGTTAGGGGTCGCCACAGCGGAACTCCAGTCCACTAATGATTGGCAATAGATTTTTACGTGCCGAGTTGCCGGCCCTAACGCACAACCTTCAATGAAGGTACGCCCATTCACGCATGTCTCCACACAGAAGACGCTCTGGCTGAGAATCAAACGGGACAACGTCTTACTGTGAGGCGACAATGCTACCGCAGCTATTGATAGTAAACACCATAATAAAGCACATTGATATTTCTGAATACATTTACTAACAGAAACATTAAATATCTCTAATTATTTTCTTAAATCAGATTACAGTGATAAATTTCCCACGTATTTCCAATAACTATTGTATATGTTGGTATTAAATGATAATGTTGATTTGTACCATTTTGACAGCCTTTTTTACGGTCCAGTTCTTCACTTGCAATAGTTTGTGTCAGGTAAGTTAATAAAGGAAAGTACTTTTCCTTATCCCTGTTGGGTATACCTTGTATTCAATTTTTAATTTCTAAACTGGATAGTACAAAGAAGCAGTCTTCACAGTGTGTCTTGCAACAGTCCTCCCGTCAGGAGAAGTAACACTCGTATTTAGTTTTAAAACCTTTATTCTCCAATGGATGAGCATCCTTGTTTTTTGTCAGTTTAATGATCTTACATAAAATTTCCCCTTGTTGTAAGGGTTTTCATTGGAGGAAGCTGTCAGAAAGGTTGTGGGGGTTGTATATATGTCATTTCCAGATTGGTGGATTGAAAAACACTCCATTTGTGTAGAAATGAGGATGAATCAATGGTTTGGATCCTTTATAATCCTCACCTTCCCAAAATAGAACAGATGCATGTACATGATGGGTTTAAATTTTAAGATCTGATGTTGTCATTTTCGTTCATTCAACGGACGAGTCTCTGATCTAACCTCGAATCCTGCTCACCTCCATTTACTTTAACTTTCAGATCTGACTCTCAAGCTCCTCCCTTTACCCAAAATGCCCCAGAACCCTGTAATACCTCAAATCTCATTTGCTGCTTCTTTGTTTCAGATGTGGGTCCCACTCTTTCGGGCTTATAGGGTGTTTTCCTTGTGATCTGTGAGTGTAATTTGCTAATTTTATTACTTATTCTCTTTTCTATCATAGTTTCTCTTTCACCCTTCATCCCTTTTAGTGTTTCGTGAGCCTAGTGTTAGTCACTCTTTTCTTTTCTTATGTTTCTTTCTATGATATTAGTTGATAACTCTGTTAGTACTTCTTTCCCTTCTTACTCTGTTTTTTTTTCTACCCTCTTATAGGGTATTGCTTGGATACCATCATTGGTATTCCCCTTTCTTTGATTTTTCCAAAAAAAAAAAAAATCTTTTTATGTTCCTATTTTTCTCCTCTTACCATGGCTGAAAAACCTACAGGTTTTAAAAATGCTCTTTCTGTGGGCATAAGATACCTAATTCTGATGCCCACAAGAAGTGCATTTACTGTTTGGGAGCGGCCCGCCTTGAAACTCCATGCTGCATTTGTGCTGGGTTTAACACAAGGGCCCTCAGTGATTGCCACAATAATTTAGTTTTGAAAGGGTTGCTTCCATCTTCTGCTGCATTGGTTTCAGGGGCTGAAATCCCCACCAAGAAAAAACCAAAAAGTCTTCATCAGGGTCCAGGGAGCACAGAAAACGATCTCCCAATCTTTCCCTGAAACCTGCTACAGCCGCAGAGCCACCAGCAAAAATGTGAAAAGATTAGATCCACCTCCTTCAGATCCAACTGTGGGGATACTTACATCTCCTAGAACCTGATCCCCTCTTTTTTCTCTGTACCCCATTTCTCCATGGCTGCATTTACCATTTTTACAGGAAACACCAAAAAAGATGTCACTACCCCATCCACCTCACCCTTTGTCAGGTTCTGCCATAGCCTATCCAAAGCAGATGTGGATAGAATGAGGAAATTTCTCAGGGCTCAGATTCAGATAGGGTGTAATCGTCTCTCGCCCATCAGATCCATGAGCCTCCAACCTGCTTCTCATCCACTTATTTCTTCTTCTCCTCCTCTTCTCTGTCTGACAATTTTGGAGCCCTCACTTAGGAGAATCCTGAGAGTCAGTGTCAGATCTGAAGATAGCTAGGGACTCCAGCTCTGTCCCTGACTTGTTCGGCACCACTCCCCCTAGTGCAGGATGAGTCTCTGAGCCAAAGCATCAGCACGAGATCTTGGGGGGATGGGTTTGACTCCAAGGTTGTCAGAGCTGTCCCTTTTCCTTGGCGTTTTGGTGCTGGACAGTTCAGGTCCAACTCCTCCCTCACGGCAGGAGCCTGGGCTTGTCAGCACCTGCAGCTTTAGCTCCTGTGCTACCGGCAGTGGCTTCTCCTGGCCCTTCTGCCTTTAGGTGGTGGAGATGGCGTTCTCTCATCTGATAGTCCAATCTACTCTTATTTATTTAGATCCTACCCAGCTACTACCATCAGATCTAAGTTCTTATCCTCACCAGCCTATCCCACAGGGACAGCTGGCTTGAACAAGCTTCTAGACAGTTTCTCTTCAAGAACTTCCCGCTCTTTCAGTACCTCTTCAGATCATCCTACTGATGAGGTCCCCTGGAAGAGGTCATGCAAAAGGAGGTGCATAAATTCCCCTCAAGAATCTTTAACTGAACACACTGACTTTGATGAAGGGTAGTGGTTCCCAAGGTCTGCACCTGAAGATGTCTCCTTTGGAGACATTCTAGAGATCCTTAGCCAGAAAGGTAGATGGTCTTTCAGTCCTCTGTCCCAGGAGGAGTCAGTGTTCCTGGAAGCCTTTGTGTCTGGCCAATCTACATCTTGGGTTACCCCCTAGCTGATGACCTTATAGATCTGGTGTCTTGCCCCAACAAATTTCTCACCTCTCCTAAAGACAGGCCTTTTTGGAGTATGGCAGTTCGTAGAAGCCATGGTTGCGTTGGTGTTGGACAGATTTGGACAGTGTGTTTACACTTCAGTTACATTTGCTGTTTGGTCACTGCATTATTTGGCACAATTCACTAGATTGCAGAGAGATTTGATTAAAGAATTCTCCAAATCTTTTCGTGGTTCCATGTCTGTGGAGGAGGACAAACAGCTGTCTTCACTACTGGCCACCCTTCAGTCTATCTCTAATGCATGCATGAGATTGAGCTCTCAAGCAGCTGAAGGTATGTCACGGGCAGCAGGTTCAAGCATAGCCATTCAGAGACATACTTAGATGCACTTATGCAATTCTGCAAAGCCCTTAAAGTCTTCATTTTTCAGAGCTCCTTTTGATGTATCTTCCTTATTTGGCCCTACAGTTAAAGAAATGTTCTCCCACAGTTGGCAAAATGAAAAGACCATGTCTGCTGTGAGAATATTTTTTCTACTCCTCAGAGATTCTTTTCCAGGAATCAGGAGGGAGGTAGAAAGATGTAGTTCCGTAAGTCACAAGGTTCTTTTCAGGACTCAGAAGGGGAAACTTCCCCCAGGCATAGGGGGAAATTCCACTAGAAGATGCCACCCTCATGGCAGAGGAGGTCCACAAAACCAAGGGGTTTGAGATAACTTCTCAGATAAGCCCTTCCAGCATTCGTGAAAGGTTGCTCTACTCTGGATGCAATTTGGGGGGGGGGGGGTTGTCTCTGCACCAGGAAGCCTGGGTATCAATCACAAATGATACTTGGGTACTAAAAATTATATCCTGAGGCTATTTCATTCCTTTTTTGTAAATCCCATCAACCAAATGGAAAAGGCTACTTGACATTCCGTCCAGTCAGCGGGAGTTAGCAGCCTTATTAATTCAGAAAAACCTATAGACAAAAAGTCATCCAAAAGGTCTCACCAGACCAGAGAGGATGCGGAGCTTACTCAAGGTTCTTTTTAATGCCAAAGAAGACAGGTGACCTGAGACCTATTCTGGATCTAATCAGTCTCAACCAGTTTGTAAAGAACTCTAAGTTCTGTATGGTTATCATTCAATCCATTCTGCCATGTCTACGAAAGGACAATTGGATGTGCTCTGTCAGTCTTCAGGATGCGTACTGTCACATAAAAATGAACAGATGAAGATCTGTGTGCTTTCTTCTGGGGGCCAGTCACTATCAGTTCAGAGCCCTGCCCTTTGGTGTCACCACAGCCCCCAGGTGTTCATCAAGTGTATGTCAGAGGTAGCAGCTCACCTGAAGCTACTCAGATTCTGATTGTTTTCATACCTAGACGACTGGTTCCTCACTGCCCAAAGCAGGCATCTCCCCAAAAAAGCCAGGGACTACCTGCTCCAACTATGTCAGTCTTTGGCTATCACAATCACCTATGCCAAGTTTCATCTACAACTTGTCCAAGTCTTAGAATTCATAGGCACCCGTCTGGACTCCACCAGTCAACTAGCATTTCATCCATCAAATAGAGTACCCCTCTCCCCCCAACAAGACAGGTCCTTCAGGCTTTCGGGTCAATGGTGGCTGCTGTAACCTTGGTCCCAATGGCTCAGTTGTATTTGCACATTCTTTAATGGACACTGGCTGTTCAGTACTTCAAAATCCTGTGTCCTAACCGATAAAACTCCCTTGCATTTGCTGAAATTTCCTGCTTTGGTGGCTGCAATCCAACAGAATTTGTTAAGGTTGCCCCCTTGTATCCCCCCATAGAAGCCATGGCAGCAATGGGCACCTCCCAATTGGGGTGGGGGCATTTCTTGGGACAGATGATCCAAGGCACGTGATCCCTTTTTGCATATCAGTGTGCTGGAGATGAGAGCAGTCTTCCTAGCATTGCAGGCCTTTCAGGACTCCCTTCATCCGGGGACATTTACTACCTCAACAAACAGAGGGAACATGGTCCTATCCCTTTTATCGAGTAGCATTGAGTGTGTGGCAATGGGCAGTCTCCTCCAACTGCTTTCTTTTGGCAACACACATTTGGGGGAAGTCTAACGTGCTAATGGTCAGACTCAGCATGTCCATTCTGATGCCTCATGAGTGCTCTTTCAATCGGTTAGTGGTGGAGAAGATTTAACATCACTGGGATCATCCATGCTGTGGTCTATTTGCCTCTCCCCACAACAAGAAGTGCAGG
Source organism: Protopterus annectens (assembly GCF_019279795.1). Classification (NCBI taxonomy): domain Eukaryota; kingdom Metazoa; phylum Chordata; order Ceratodontiformes; family Protopteridae; genus Protopterus; species Protopterus annectens. Next base: position 1,535,443,604 of record NC_056746.1, read on the forward strand.
AAGTTTGTTGCCCTGGGGGGAGTCACCAAGAGATGCTCAAGTCCCTGTTTGGCCCTCTGGTCTTCTTTATGCTTATCCCCCCATACCTGTAATCCTTAGATTTCTACAGAAAGCACTTCAGTTGAAGAGCAAGATTATCCTCATTACCCCTTTTTGGCCTCATCAGGCATGATTCCCCTTTCTTTGGTCTCATCTTCTGTGTCCACCTTGGGTACTGGACACCAGTCCAGATCTGATGTCTCATCTCACAGGGATGGTGCACCTGGACATTGCAGGCCTCAAATTAATCACATGGTTTCTACAATTCCTCTAGTGGGTAGACAGCCCAGGCTTTCTTCCCTGGTATGCCAAATTTTACTATCATCCTAGAAAGTCTCCACCAGGAAGATTTACAAGAGTAAATGGAAAAGAATTGGATCCCTTTACTGCACCTATTCCTGCTTTCTTGGATTTCCTGGCATTAATATGTCAAGAAGGAGCTAGCTTTTCCACCATCAAAGTTCAGTTAGCAGCCATCTCAAAGTTTCATACTGGAGACAATGCTTCCCCTGTGGCTTTATCCAAACTATGCAAAGCTTTCCTCAAAGATGCTTTTTTGCTTAGACCTCCAATTAAAAACCCTATTTGACCATGGGAACTAATGCTATTACTGAAGAGTTTAAATAAGAACCCCTTCAAGCCATTGGCTAAGTCTGACCTTAAGTTTCTGTCTTAGAAAATGGCCTTTCTAGTGGCTATTACCTCAGCAAGGTGAGTGTCTAAACTCCAAGCACTCTCCTCAAAATCTCCTTATTTGGTTTTCCATATAGAGTTAATTTATTAACTAATCATTTCCTTTCTGCCCAAAGTTGGCTCAGAGGTGATCTTCAACCAGGCCATCAATTTACCTGTTTTCTTCTCCAGCTTGTCTAACACAGGTGAATACACGCTTCACCTTTTAGATGCACATAGACAGCTCCATTTTTATCATCACAGGACAAAAGATTGTAGAAAACAGGTTACTTGCTTGTCTGCTTTACCTGCGGTAGATTGGGAAAACCAGTTTCCAAAGTTACCTTAGCAAAGTGGCTAACAGATTGCATATCGTTTGTTTATAGTCAACAAGACCTTTCCTTGTCCAGACCTCCTAAAATTCATACCTTTATTCATAGATTCATAGATTAGTACTAGTCTAACTGCCCTTGTGAACCATTTTAAGCCATGCCAATTACCCTTGTGAGAGTCAAACCTTGCACCTTGTGTGTAAGGGAAATACCTTAACCATTATGCCAAACTTCCACCCCAAAGGTTGCACACCCTGTAGTAGAATAGAAGCCAGGATCATTTGTATTCCAGCCCAACACTTACACCAGCTGCCACATTTCATTACAAATTGGATTTGATCTCCAGAAACAGGGCTGCATTTGATTCTGTGGTACTCCTGAATATCCTTCCATGTGGGCTCCCAGGATTCACATAGCTGGAGACTCTGTCCAATCATTTCAGGAATGAATGAAAATAACAATATGAGATGTAAAAGTTATGTCCTCACCATAACTATGCATCTGTGTCGCCCATTTGCATTCTTCCTCAACTTCCCACCCTTTGATAGCCAATACTGAACCACTGTTCAATGTTTGAGCCCCTAAATTTATTACTGACTTTTCTTCTTTATTGGCTTTAGTTAGTCTTTTTGCATTTGAGGCAGCAAACTCGATCTGAGGAATTACAGGGTTCTAGAGCATTATGGGTAAAGGGAGGAGTTCGAGAGTTGGATCCGAAAGTCTAAGTATATACGGCCAAGCTGGATCTAAGACTCATCAGTTGAGGAAGACTGAAAATGGACAATAGAAATTCATAGTTATGGTGAAGACAAAACTTTTATATTTTGCAATTACAGGTCAAACTGAGGAGTCAGCTGCAATAATAAGTAATAACAAAAAATATAGAATTAAAAATAGTTAAAAAAAACTTGGAATTAAAAACATTTGGCTAACGCTAAGCAAATGTGTCATCAAATACATCAGATGGCCAGGGGATGGTCCCCTTTTGTTAATATTCTGTTCCCTGAAACTCTCTCTTTAACTTGGGTCAAGTCAGATTCATGTGCTTGTATTTTACCTGTATATGTAGCTGTTTGTCTTGCCTGTTTGTAACGTGCTCATTCCATATAAAAACAGTCTTTACCACTAAGTTGTGATGAACAAATTTAGCAGAAAGAGTGTAAAATAAAACAGTGAAGTATTCTTTCCAAATTTCAGTAATAAGGGTGAGTACCTTCTTCATTGCCTTGACCATTGAATGTGTCAAATGAATTGATAAATGAGTCAATTAAATGAGATCAAGATTTGAACAAGTATAGCAGAAAGAACATAAAATAAAATGCCTTAATTCTTAGCTGAGGTGATGTAGCAAAAACTGTAGCTAAAAGTGATAATGGTTAGAAACCCAGAGTGGTGTAATACATATAACTCCATATCCAATTTTGCCTTCTCCATCTGGCTATCGGCTCCAACTCAAGTTTGATGTTATCCATATCCGTCAGACTTCTGACTCACCAGGCTCTGCCTGCCTTATTCACAATCCTGTGTTTCTCAACCCATCCCCCAATCTAATGTGCTGCTGTTCCTGTCACAGCTCAATCCGGCTGTGCATCAATGTGTCCTTGGCTTAATAGCTTTTTGGGTGTTAGTCTTCATTGTTATTCCTTTATCCTAGTCAGTGTTTGTAGTTGTATAGTTTTACTGTACGTGGCCAGGCAGCTATGTTAGGACCTGCAGTGTGCGTGTAGTGTTATGTCAGCCTTTTCCACCCATTTTCATGTTTTATTTTGTTTTTTTTTCTTTGGGTTTAGTCATAGCTTAGTGAAAGGTGATATTTTTTCTTACTTTTTCTTCAGCTGTTTGTAGTGAGTTCAGTTAGTTAGGTGGTAGTGTGTTTCATTATAAATAAAGGGTTTAAAAAATATGATATCTGAAGGCACAAGGTACTCTTCCAAGATGCGCATGGTAAGTACATTTGTTGCTTGGGGGCTGCCCATCTGGCTTCCTCCTTTTCTGTTTTTGAGGAGTTTGGGTCCAGGGCAGTCAATGAGCGGTGGGCAAAGTTGGTCCTAAAGGGCATTCTTCCTGCTGGTCCTCCTTTTCTGCTTCTTTGGCAATGAGATTTGGGACTGACAAGCACCTCCCCATCTAGGGACTCCAAGACCTCCAAGGAGGGGATTGGAAGAGGTTCTTCTCTGTTTCTGTTCCTGGTCCTCCTCCTGGCTCACCAGATCCAAAAATTCCATGACTTTAGTGTGTCCTGGCTGCTTCAGCACTGGGATGGAGCCGATCACCCACTATGCCAACTACAAGTAAGGTTCCATCTCCGGCGCTCAGTTTTCCTAGCCCCTTCTTGGTCAGAGGGGCTCCATCCAGTCGTCTAGGTTCCCCCTTCTTCCCATCATCCACTCTGCTGGAGCTGTCACAAGAGTCCTTGCTTTCCCCTGCTCCAATTCTGGGACTCCCCAGCTCAAATCCAGCAGATGAGATCCTTGTCCTCTAAGTGACCCTACAAGTCCCTTTCGGTGGCTTCATCCACCTGGTTATTGAGGTCAGTTGGCAGTTACAAAGCTTCTTACTTGGAGCAGCTGATGAGATCCTTTTTGCAGACTCAGATCCAATTAAGTCTTATGCCTTTGGGTCCGGGACCTATTCCCAGAACCTTGGCTCCAAATCCCTGGTTTTCTCCCCTAGCCTCCTTGGACCTGAGGTCCTTGAGACTGGCTGCATTCCCACCCTCAGTGTTAGATCCGACAACTTGGACATCCTCAGTTCTGTCTCTTTCCTTTTTCTCGTCTACTCTGACTACTTCAAGGCTGACTGGAACTTGGGGTCATGGAGTTGAGGCTGGCATTTCTGGGTAGGGGTCAACTGTCCCAGCTTTGGGATTGTCCCTCCAGCTTGGACCTTCAGCATTCAACAGCTCAGCTTTGGTCTTGATGTCAGAGCAATGTGTAGCTCCCCCGGACTTGGGTGTATCTGGACTATCTTTGGGTACTGGTAACATCAGTTCCAGAAGGCCGTCGTCCGCTTCTACCTTCAGTGTCATGGAAAGGACATTATCCTCTAAGGAGATGGATTGGATGTCCCCAGCCAGTATTGCATCCCCTTTCTCGTCTGGACCTGCAACCAGTCATTATTTTGCTCCTAGACAGCCTACGCTGGTTAATTTCCAATCTGTTGCATGGCAGTGCAGAAAAAACTGTAGCTGAAAGTAATAAAGGTTAGGCCTAACTGGAGCAGGAGGTCACAGGTAACAGGTGGTATAAAAGGAAGTACCTCGACTCCCAGGAGGACTCTCTCACTGAGGATACTGCCTCGAAGAAGAAGAGGGGTACCCTAAGTCTATGCAGGATGATGCCTCTTTTGGCGATCTCTTGGAGCATCTTTGCCAACTTGGGGGCTGGACTACTGAAGCCCCCTCTCTGGAGGAGTCAGTATTTTTGGAGGCCTTCAGAGTGGGCCCATCCACACCTTGGGTGGCTCCCTTTCCACATGCACTCATAGACTATTGTCTCAGAAGTTGTGGAAGGAACTGACATGGTGGAGCCTTTTCCTAAGAAGTCCAACAAAGGTCTTATTCCTCCCAAGGAAAGACTGCATTGGAGTAAGGATATGTGCATGTGGATGCAAATGTGGTGGTGGCTGCCACCAATAGGAACTTGTTGTGGAGAGTTCCTTTGTCCATCCCCCAAGGAGAAGTCCAACATTCTGTTTGACAGCCTGATCTGGAACATTCTGCTTCCTCACAAGTGGTCTCTGAATCCAGGAGTAGCAGCTCAGATCTTCCGGCGCTGTGCCACTCAGTGTTGTGACTTCTTTGCCTCCCCACCCAACACCAAGAGCAGCTCCATTTTTCTGGGACTGCATTCATGTTTCCTTCCAGTGGTCCCATATCTAGTCTACCTAGGATATGGAAGGTGAATTTCTCATTTGGATATCTGCGACACTGTTTAGCCAATGGATTCTTTAATACTTTGAGTTTTATATCAGACAGAGAATGGCCTATCTTGCCTCTTTATTTTATTGTTAGTTTTTTCCCACATATAAAAAAATGCATACATTGCATTGTGCTCTGTAAGTCATACGTTTAATTTTACAATCCCATCTGGAGGTGCTCCAAACTTTTCTGTTTATGACATGGCAAATAAAGTGATCTGTCCTGCTTAGAAATTTACAAAGCTTGCAGTCTAGAGGCTTGCATTTGTATGCACCCTTGTTGGAGTCCTCCTTATTTTTATTGCTTTCCAACCAGTCCCTAATGTTTTTGGCCCTTTTAAAATTGAAACTTGGGTCAGGTTTTAGTATTTGTTTCAATTTGCATGTTGTTTCTGACCATGACCCTGTTGTTTGCAATGATTTTTCTAATCTCTTTATAGTCTATAGTGAAAGTTAGGGTCATACTTTGTTTCCTTCATTTTTTCAGTAATTGTAAAGGCTCCTGAATTCCCTTATTAGTCTCCCTGGTGGGTCTTGTAGAGACATGTCATCATGGTTTTTTAAGGGTTCTGATGGGATCCAAAATGATATTGAGCATTACTTGAGCAATAACCCATGAATGGGTGTGGGTAATGCTGGATTAGCCCACAGCGGGTGTGGTTTGATGATGAGGGTAAAGCTCTATTGATCAAACAAAGCCAACCATGGGTAAATCCAGCATTACTCACACCCATGAGTGGGTTATTGCTGTTATACAATAACATCATTTAAATAAGAAATTGCTTACCTTTCTTAAATGATGTATAACAGTGCTGTAGTGTTCCACCACATTGTTTCCCATTCTTCCCCATTTTGTGATGTACATGCATGCGTATGGGAGTTATTTTCTCACCCTTGCAGAGTATATCAGTGCCGTTGAAGAGAAGCAATGGAGAAAAGAGCTTCAGCAGGATTTCCACCAGTCTGAGGCTTGCATCTTCCAAAACCTTATCCCATTCCTTGGTTAGTTCCACAGAAATATTGTTCCAGATGGGTTTTTAAACAAATCTTAAGATAGATTTCTTCAAAGTGCAGGCCTTTAAACCTTTTAAGTTGTTCCTCTAGTGGCACAGAGTGATGGAGTCTCTTGTTCTGTCATTTTGGGTAATTGTCCTGGGGAGATCTTGGAGTGTTTTCCCCCTGAATCCTGTTAGTTTTGTCTCCAGATAAGAGCTTTGAGTAAGGCCTTGAATTGTGCATCCCCAGTCATCATCTTTAGTCCTTGTAAGTTTGTAGAGCAGTGCTATACGCTGATGGTGTGAAGTGTCCTGCTCTAGTGGATAGACTCCCAAGTTCCCATGAGGGTCATCTGTGGATGAATGGTAAGTGATCAAGGTCCTAAGAATCCACTTCTGGTAGAGCAGAGCAGTCTCAGTTATCCATCCTGCACCTCAGATTGTTTGAACTGCTGGGATCACTAGAATTCCTAAAACTGGATAGTAACAAGAAGTAGACTTCAGGAGGAGTGACATGCTGCAGGATGCAGCCTAAACAGCTTAGGCTACTGCAGCAACAATCTGTTACAATGTCTACTGTTATGGTAACTTTATTTACACAACTGTACTTTTACCTTACAGTCACCTGTCCCCAGAAAATCAGATAAATAATATAAGGTTCCCCAGACTCTGACATTTATTTTGTCAAACCATAGATCACATTCTGCAGTGATTTCTTTGGCAAAACCATCTTCTGCCACACACCTTATATCAGGTAACCCTACTTCTTCTTCCTCTAACAAAGATGGGAAAACTTTTGATAGGTCTGAAAAATAAGTTTACACTTCTTGCATCTTAGCCTTCAGGACAGTGATTTCTCTGGCTTGCATGTCTAAGTTTCTTCTGGCTTCCCACAGTATGAGAAAGTTAATTATTGCCCTCCCTTCTTCAGAGACTAAAACACCTCCGAATTCTTTATTATCTTCTGTGCCTCAGGTAACCAAAAACTCTATAAATGTTTTTATGACACTGCTGATGCTAATTCCAGAGCAGATGCTACTGGGTCAGTGATGAGAAGATTTCCCTGGGTACATTCCCAGAATTTACCAGATGATGTCAAAGAAGATCTCCTAAATTCTCCCCCTGAAATGAGAGGTATTGATTTGCCCTTTCTCTGCTGAGGTCCTTAAAATATTTGATGAAGGAGAATGTTTATTCAGGAGACTGCCAAATTTGTCAACCTTCATGCCAAAATGCAGTAGAATATTTGCTTCCAATTCAGGTTATTTTATAGAAAACAGAATAAACAATGTCAGCAAGGCACAGGCAAAGAACATTTCAGAAAGTAGGGGGTGGGGGGGTCAGTAAAGAAGGGAGTATCCTCCCAAAAAACAAGGACTGTCTAAAAAAGACTGACCGTATGTCCCATCATGTTTTCCTCTCCTCCCCACCCTGGCATTCCAGTAAAGATTTTCTAAAGTCTAGGTCTTCACTTCCCACTGTGGCAACAGATGACCTCAAACATTTGTGTTCTAAGAATCATTCTAAATGGCAGCAGCTGACAGGGATTCCCATCCTTTTTAAGGGATTCCTCTCAGGGGCGGCTCGTAGCATCGGGCTGCCGTACTGCAGCCCCCTCAAAATTAAAAATAGAAAGAAAAATAAAAAAAAATTATTTTTTAAAATTTCGCGCATGCGCTGTAGTCCTGACTACTGTCGGTCTATGCGCATGCTCAAGGCAGTCCCCATAGGGGGGGACACAAGGAGACGTCTGGGCACTTTTAAAGTGCACAGACTCGCTAGGATTATGGGTCACGTCCGGACTGCAAGAGCAGCAGTCAGGACTCGGGAAGGAGCATTGGGATCTCGTCGGGCTTTCCTTGGGATCTCGCGGGTCTTTGAGTATTGCGCGGGAAGGATGTACGTTAGCTGGATATATTCAGGTAAGTGTATGGTGCTTTTTACCTTTATTTTACAATGTTTATTTGTGTGTGTATGGTGCTACTGGAGTTTGTGTGTGTATGGTGCTTATGCTTTACTGGAGTTTGTGTGTGTATGGTGCTTATGCTTTACTGGAGTTTGTGTGTGTATGGTGCTTATGCTTTAGTTTGTGTGTGTATGGTGCTTATGCTTTACTGGAGAGAGAGTTTGTGTGTGTATGGTGCTTATGCTTTACTGGAGAAAGAGTTTGTGTGTGTATGGTGCGTATGCTTTACTGGAGTGTGTGTGTGTGTGTGTGTGTGTGTGTGTAAATGCCCCAGGTGCTTATGGTGGTGTGGTAGGGAATACCTCAGGCTTGAACCCTGTACCCTGTATGCAGGTGTTAAAGACTTGAGTTCCCTACCCACCACCATTTGTAAAGAAATTGCAGATTTTTGCCTCATATTCGATCTGATCTGTTCCTCATAATATCTGTGGTTTGTAAATGTTGCAATGCTTGATATTTGATGGTGTAGTAGTAGCATTGTTGCCTCACAGCTGCAGGTTCTTGGGTTTGATTCTTGGCTGGGGTTCCTTCTTTGTGGGGTATGTATCTTCTCCCTGTGTTTGTGTGGGTTTGCTTTTGTGTCCTCCCATGTTACAAAGACATGTCTGCATTATTTCTTCCTGGGCCTCTGCTGAAAATTGTTTATTTGTTCCAAGTCAGACTGTCCTGATTAAAAATGTTAAATAAAATTGACAGGCATTTGAATTTCAGACTTAAGGGTTTCTGAATGTTTAATTCCTTGCATATTTGATGGTGCAGTGGTAGTATTGTTGCCTCACAGCTATAGGTTTTCTGGTTTGATTCTTGGTTGGGGTGGCTTCTGTGTGGAGTCTGCATCTCCTCCATGTGTTTGTGTGGATTTGCTCTGGTGCCCTGCCATTTTACAAAGACGTGTCTGCAGTTTTAATCCCTGCTGAAAATTGTTTTTGTTCTGTCCGCAGTAAAATTGACAGGCATTTGAATTTCAGACTTCAGGTTTCTGAATGTTTAATTCCTTGCATAATTGATGGTGCAGTGATAGTATTGTTGCCTCACAGCTATAGGTTTTCTGGTTTGATTCTTGGTTGGGGTGGCTTCTGTCTGCATCTCCTCCCTGTATTTGTGTGGATTTGCTCTGGTGCCCTGTCATTTTACAAAGATGTGTCTGCAGTATTAATCCCTGCGTCTCTGCTGAAAATTGTTTTTGTTCTGTCCGCAGTAAAATTGACAGGCATTTGAATTTCCGACTTCAGGTTTCTGAATGTTTAATTCCTTGCATAATTGATGGTGCAGTGGTAGTATTGTTGCCTCACAGCTATAGGTTTTCTGGTTTGATTCTTGGTTGGGGTGGCTTCTGTGTGGAGTCTGCATCTCCTCCCTGTGTTTGTGTGGATTTGCTCTGGTGCCCTGCCATTTTACAAAGACGTGTCTGCAGTTTTAATCCCTGCGTCTCTGCTGAAAATTGTTTTTGTTCTGTCCGCAGTAAAATTGACAGGCATTGGAATTTCAGACTTCAGGTTTCTGAATGTTTAATTCCTTGCATAATTGATGGTGCAGTGGTAGTATTGTTGCCTCACAGCTATAGGTTTTCTGGTTTGATTCTTGGTTGGGGTGGCTTCTGTCTGCATCTCCTCCCTGTATTTGTGTGGATTTGCTCTGGTGCCCTGCCATTTTACAAAGACGTGTCTGCAGTATTAATCCCTCGTCTCTGCTGAAAATTGTTTTGTTCTGTCCGCAGTAAAATTGACCGGCATTTGAATTTCCAACTTCATGTTCTTCAGAATACATAGTAGCACAACCTTTTTTTTAGCAATTTTCTAAGTTTATAAGATGAATATTTTAAATGTGTCCCTATTTTTGGGACTGTATTCCCCCATTATTGGCTTCGTCCAGGTTTTTGTGCTAAAGTTGACAGCTATGGCAAGAACTGAATTCACTGAATATGTTTGAGGGCTGTATTCCCTCATTACTGGGTTTGTCCAGGTGTTTTGTACTAAGAGGTTGACAGCTATGGTGAGAACTGAATTCACTAAATGATAGCCATTTAAGTTTCAGTCTTCCTCTCTTTTACAAAGCAGCTGATGTGGCGAGTGGTATGTTACTCTGACTGTTTTTGCTCAGGGACCTTGGCAGTAAAATATATGGTGGCAACACAACATTTTATTCTAGCAACTTTCCAAGATTATACAAGCAATGTTTAATGTGTCCCTGTTTTTGGGCTTTTGACCCCCAATACATTTTGGCTTTTTCCAGTTTTCTTGAGCTGCAGTTGAGATGCAGTTGAGTATTGAGTAGATTTTACAAGGAACTGAGAGCTGCAGGGGAATAGAAGTTTAGTGCTTTGCCAAGTTAATACTATAGCACAACAGGTTGTGTACTTGCTTTTGATGCAGAAGGTTGTGGGTTCTACTCCCACAAGGGGTGGATGCTGCCGTACTGAGAATGTTCTCCTTGGTGAAGATACTAACTATGAGTTCGTTATCAGTTTGCCATCCATTTCCTCTTGCAATATTATTACTAGCTTATCATTTTTTTAATGTAATATAGGCAATTTATTCCTGAGGGGCAACAGACACACTATTTTTCGATGAAACCATGAAATATAAAGGTGATTGCTAGCAGCAACCGCTTCATTAGTTACAGATTTCTTTAATGTGGAATTATTTAGATGACTGACTTCAGATATTGTGCATATTTACTGATAATGGACTGTGCATATTTACTGATAAAGGTGGACTGTAGAATTGTGCATATTTACTGATAATGGTGGACTGTGGAATTGTGCATATTTACTAATAATGGTGGACTGTAGAATTGTGTATATTTACTAATAATGGTGGACTGTGGAAGTCTGAGTAGACTTTTTTATGATAAATGTTCTCAGCTGGGCAGTTTTGCCATTATGGGTGCATATGGTTTGTTTCATTGCTTACTGGAAAAAATGTTCAAAACAAATTTAAAACACCCTGTAACAAGTGTACTGTATTGTACAAGGAATATAATTTTAGTACAATGAGGAAGGTGTATCAAAGAGCACATGTATGTTTCATATGCAAGGAGCCTATGATTCGAAAACAGCCCAAAATTAATCTTTATCTGCCACTGGCAAAATGTATTTTCTTTGAATGTGGGTTTCAATGCTGTTTCAATGAATGTGAGTTTCAAGGGCAGAGAAGTTTTAATGCTAAGTTTTCATTGTGAGACTGCATTGCTTTGTTTAACAGATGACTTAGTGTTTGTGCTGTAAAATACAAAATAAAACTTTCAAATGAAGTCCAACTCATCATAGAAGTAAAGCAGTATGCACATTAGTGTTTATGGTAAATGGAGTGAAATAGCCAAGTATAATGGTTCATTGGAATGGCTGCAGAGGCTCCATTCAACCATTATTTTGTCAGCGGGGGGAAGGGCAGCAAACTCAGATAGGCCCAGCTGAACTATACCTCCCAACTGTCCAGATTTTCAAAGAATGAATAGATTTTTGCTTCTTATTTTTGGTTTGTTGTTCATAAAATTTGTAGTTTTAATTCCTAAATGATTTGCCAGAAGTCACTCAATAAGTTTCAGACTTCATAACCTTCAGAAAAATGCATGTTAAAGTAAGAGCTGTTCTATCAACTGTCTCAATTTATACAAGAGCAATTTTTAGTACTGTTTATATGTGCCCCCAATATATTTGGCCTTGTTCAGATTTACTGCATTAACAGGTTGAGAGGTACATGCAAATAAATTGCTTTATAGAATTAGGCATAGCCAACCTCTCAACTGTCCCCAATTTTTGGCTCAAAATGTTGCTCTTCCCCTTATAATCCCTCCGCAAAATAGCAATTTTGGAAGAAAACATGGAGGGTTTACAATTAAGAAATAACTGTAATAATCAAAGTTATAGATTACTTGAAATGCATGTAGATTCTTTTATATTTTGTCAGCTGCTCAAGGTAGCAGTACTAATATTAAAGTGTCCCTTCTTTGACAGGTAGCAGCTGTATTGTGTGTCTATTTTATATTTTTGCATCAGATTTTTGTCCATTTTTCATAAAATTGTGTTTTTTGGCAAATTAGTGACAAATCACTAAAGACTGAAGTTAGAAAATGACAGACATTTGAGTTTCAGATTTTATACCCTTCAGAAAATTCATACTAATGCAAGACCTATTCTATTATCTTTCTAAGTTTATTAGAGCAATATTTAAAAATTGTCCTTATTGTTGGGCCTTTGTCCCACTTCTGTGTATGGCTTTGTCCAGATTTCTTGCTCTTGAGGTTGAGAAGTATGACAAATGTGTCAGGGCCATCATAGTCAGCCAGAGAGATTTCAAATTGTGACATGCTTGTTGCACCCCACTCCCCCATGTAGTGACTCTGGATGTGTCCAAGCAAGGCAAGGAGTAGTTGTATCTACCTTGGATGGGGAGGACACACTGCATAAGTACTACAGTGGCTTTTCATCTGTCCTTGATTTTGCAGAATGGTCTGGTTTCTGTCATATTTTTGTACTGTTGATTTATGCTTATTACTCAAAGTGCCTGTTGCTCTGTGTTTTTAAGTAGCAATGCTTTAATGACCATAAGGTAAGCTTGTCTGAGATCGTAAGATGCAAGTAAGCTTTAATAAGCATACTGTTAAAGAATTGCCAGCATTGAAAGCCTTTCTGTTGTTGCCATGCAGAGAATACTTGACTAGATAATGTATAAGCCTTGGGTATTAAAGGACAGGATTCCATTATTTTAAAAGCTCATTACACTTGTTGGAGACTTCCAGTCATCTCTACAGACTTTACCCGTAAACTAAACAGAATGCCAATCATGTGTGGTCCATAACCTGTACAGTAATCCTTTAAGCAATGTATCTTGAGCTTGTTTCTTGTTTGCTTTTCATTTTTACTTTAATCTAATTGTCCCGATGAAACATGTTGTCAGGCAGCAGGTCTTTTTGGATAAGAAACATTTTTACAAGTGGGGCATCACATAGATTTCTACTTTCAGCATGTTACTTGGTACTTTAATAAAGCTGAATATATTATAATTAGGACTGCAGTGCAAGGAGAAGTGGTTTGAGTTGAGTGCTTCTGGTTTTTCTTATACTTGATTTTGACTGGCATTCCAGTAATGTATTTAAAAAGTAATTTATTTTTTCATGCCTCACAACCTTTTGTTTCCATCTAGATATTAAGTAAGCTGTCATGCAGCCAATGCATTGAAATATTTTTATTCTTCTACACTTATTTTTGTCTTGATTGGACTTTCATAATGATGGTTTGCCACCCAGGGCAGCGTATTTAATTAAAGTTAGTTTTTTGTGGTTTTGTGCATAGCTCCTCCCCTTTCTGGTTGACCACACCCCCTCCTCTTGACCCCACCCATTCAGCTGTCTCCTGCAGCCCCCCTGTGATTTGAAGTCACCAGCCGCCACTGATTCCTCTGTGTCCGTCCAGTCAACCCCCCCCATCCCCAGTTCCTCCTATCCTAGATCAAATGCTATCTCTGGGGGAAATCTATTAATGCTGGGGCCCGAGGATGCCTTGCATGCCAGACACAGGTCACCTATTAGCAGAGTGTAGGGTACCAGGTAAAATGACAGAGCTTTGAGTCGGTCCACATAGGACATATTATTTAGGCCTTGTGTCCTTTTGTAAGATACTTCTGTGAGCATTGCATTTGGTACAAATTCTGGACAGGTACATGCCAAAGGAGGCATTATACTCAAAGACGAGCCTAATGAGGTCTGAGTAAGTGGGGGTGGGGGGTGGGTATGACATCCCTAGATCTTGACATAATCTTTTTGTTTATAAGCTGTGCAATATAGAAGAACTTTCTTACAACAATGGGCACACATTGGTCAAACATCAGGTCACGGTCCAGATACGTTCCCAAATACATAACAATTGGATCAACTCTTAGATGTATTGTCAGTGTGGTAGTTACATAGGGTAGATGACTTATCAAAGAGTACAGTAATGCATTTTTGGCATTTAATTTCAGTCCATAATTTTGGCACCAGTTATTTATTTGGAATAAACCTTCCTGCAGGATGGCAAAGTCATCCGGGGATTCAGTGACTGCTCCTTAGCTTGCAGTCATCTGCAAACATAGTCAGCCAGAGCCCTTTGGTACTGGCTTTTACTTCAGAAAAGTAGATGCCAAACAGGAGAGGACCCAGCACAGAACCCTAGGGGAATAAACTGGTAACCGGTCTGTTTGTGGAAGTGGAAGTGATGTCACCTGTTTTGATTTCCTATGTCCAACCGATGAGTCAGTTGGCAATCCAGTAGGTGATATAGAGGTTTATTCCCAGCTTATTTAGCTTTGCTATGCCTGAGTGTGAGCTGGGGGGTTGGGTCAAAAGTTTTGGCGAGGTCGAGGTATGCATTGTGTACCATTTTACATTCATGCATTGCTTTGGTGACCTTTTCAAAAAAGTCCATCATGTTGAGTGAACATGACTTGTCCTTGATAAATCCAAACTGAGACAGGTCCATTGTTTGCAGGTTCTCTATGCTGTTATTTATTAGTTCCATGATGAGTCTTTCCATGGCTTTGCATATGAGGCTGGTCAGACTAAGGTCTGTAATTACCTGTGTCAATGGAAGGTCTTGCCTTGTGCAGGAGAATGACTTTAGCCGTTCTCCACTGACTTGGTACAAAACCTGTATGAAGGCTGAGATTGTACAGTGTTGTTAGGGGTGTAACTAAATCTTGCTATTTAAGATGCATCCAGAAATATCATAAGGACCTATCCATGCAGTATTTTTAGCTTTTGATAGCACTTTTAGGACTTGGTCTTGTGTGATAGCTAGAGGTGAGCCACTTTCAGGTATATCTTGAGGGACAGACAGAGAGGAGAGAGGGTCAAAGTTAGACCTAAATTTATCGGCATGTATGTTTACTCTTTCTTTAGCCTCAGTGTAGGTAACATTGGTTGCAATCAGATCAGCACATTATTAAATGACTGCCTAATTTTTCAGATTCTTTTACAACTTGTCAAGAATCCCTAACTTTGATAAAAGAAAAAAAGAAAAAACTTTTTCTCAGTCTGGGATTTTAGATGAAGACAGAGGGATGTTCTCTCATTCTATCTTACAGGGTAGTATTCTTGTGGTGTCTCCTAGGTAGAATCCTCATGATAGCTTTTCTCACTCAGGCAAAGTGGAATGTTACAAGGAACAGTTTCCAGTATTTTCCTATTACACCAAAATATGGGCTCAGTGGGACCAGGTGACATCCCAGACTGCTTATTAAGCAATTTAAAACAGGACCTAACTAACCCACTTGCTGTTCTCTTTAACCATAGCCTGAGAACTGACTTTGTATCAGCAGAATAGAAAACAGCAACAGTAATCCCCTTGCATAAAGGGGCCATCAACCGACCCTGGGAACGATAGACCTAAAAGTCTAACAAGGCTCATCTGCAAAGCCATGGAAAGGATCATCATGGACCTCATCAACAAGGGCATAGGCGACCTTCATACTCTAGACCCAACCCAGTTTGGCTTCGGTAAGGGTAGACCATGCATACTGAATGTGGTAGGCTTCTTCAAGAAAGTCACCAAAGCCCTGGATGAAGGTGCAATGCTGCAGTGAATGGGTGGCACAGTGGTGCAGGGGTTAACATTGTTGCCTCCCAGCAAGAGGTTCTGTGGTTCAGTTCTCGGCTGGGGTGCCTTGTGTGCAGAGTCTGCATGTTCTCGTTGTGTTCAAGTGGGTTTCCTCTGGGTACTCTGGTTTCCTCCACATTCCAAAGACATGCATCTGGAGTATTTCTCCCTGGGTCTCTGCTGAAAATAGGCTTTATCTTAGTTGGTGTTTCACGGTCAACAAATGTTAGATAAGTAAAATAAATAAATACCACCTATTTGGACTTAGCCAAGGCCTTTGATACAATCCCCCACTTGAGTATCATTGGAAAAACTCTCCTAGCTAGGTAGCTAATTGGCTCACCAGCAGAACACACACTGTCAAAGTTGGTGACTACACTTTTACCAGTGGCATACCGCAAAGATCTGTACTGGGCCCTTTACTATTTGGAATCTATTTCTCGGAAGTCCAGGCTAAAATAGACAGCCTTACTAAGTTCTCTGATGATTGTAAACTAGGCACAATCGAGTCCCCTAACGATGTCAGCATATCACAGGAGTGGCTAACACAAACAAATGACTGGTGCCAAAGTCATGTCTAAAACTAAACGTGAAATAGTGCACTATTATCCCATTTGGCAAAGCGGAATTCCCCACTAATTACAATATTGACAGCACCCCTCTAAGTTCAAACCCAGTGGTGCGAGATCTGGGAACACAGGTCGACAGCAATCTGAACTTTGACCACCAAGTTTCTACAGTGATAGGAAAGCCTTCTACACTGTGCATCTCATAAGTAAAGGCATCGCATCCAGGTCTAAGGATGTTATAACCACACTTTACTTGACACTAATCAGACCATTAGTAGAGTGCAATGCTCTCTTTTGTATGCATCTCACCAGACACCTGCAGCAACTGGAGAGACCACAGAGGTTTCTCACTAAGGAGATCCAGGGTCTCCAAACCATGACTACATGGACAGACTGAAAGCCCTGTCACTGTTCTCTGTATCATATAGGTTACTGAGAGGTGACTTGTGCCTGGACTACAAGGCAGTCTCTAACTATCACGTGATGGAAATGCTGCACATCTGCAAGTCAAATGGCACTAGAGTCACTCACTCCAGGGATCTCAACCTTGCCAGTGACATTAACAGAACATGCTGTAAAGACAGGTATGTCTCCCAGAGATTGCCACTGCTCTGGAATAAACTCCCAGTTCATGTGAAGTAGAGCTCCTCAGTGACCCTATTCAGGCACAACCTGGACAAATGGATGGTTGACCACAAATTCATCCCAGGGGTGGCTCAGTCTGGTTAAATGGAAAAGAAAGAAAAGAGAAAGCACACGTTTCTAATATGTTTAATTTCACAATGCTTGTGGGTATACAATATTTTTTGTTGTTCCATTGTCTGTGCAGATATAGAGATTGTCTGGTTTGCCAACTCTAGAACACGCAACATATAATTGTCCATGTGAGAAGCAATCCGTGTAGATGTAAACCGCACAATTCTAAAGATTGGCCCTGAGCTTTGTTGATGGTGATTGCAAACACCAATTGAATTGGGAATTGCAATCTCTTAAATTGAAATGGCATATCCATTGGAATCATAGGAATGTGAGGAATGAGGACATCTTCATCTTTGAAAGTTCCTGTCAAGATTGTTGCTTCTATGACATTGCTCATTAATTTTTTTACTGCAACCTGCGTGCCGTTGCAAAGCTTTGGCTGGTTGATATTTCACAACATGATAATTGGCACGCAGATTTTCAATTGCAGTACATGCGGTGGCATCCCTGGCAGTTCGAGTGAATTCAAAAATTCTGTTGGATAATTAACCGCTTCATCTGCTTCCACAATAGTGTCGACGGACTTATATGTGACTGCCTCGCTTTGAATGTTAGACTGAATAATATTGTTAAGTTCGTAGACGTCTTTGTTCTTGGCCACAAGAATAGCTCGTTCAGTCAGCCAATCATGATTCTTATAATTGGTTTGAATATTGGGAAATACTTTTTCAACCAATTCTTCTTTTGACGACACTAAATTGCAGAAGTTATGAGGCAATGAAATTTGTCCTGAGGTCAGATCAACTGGCACCTTTCCGTTCCCAATTTCCAGCAATTGATGTGAGAATATCTCAGCTGATTGATCGATGTTCTTCATCTCACATTGCTGCAGTCCTAACACTTGGGTAGTCCGCTGTCCCTCGGTCGGCCCGAATATCAGAGTATAAGGCTGACGTCGGTCAAGGCGCATTTGACTGACATCAGAACGCCAGGGTACAAATGTGCATGACCGACGTCATATCCTCAGTCTTTTTTGCCGCATGGTCCGATGCAGAAGCAGTGTTGCAAGTGCCGTTCGGCGTTCTGAAATTTTTCGAATTCGGAGTTTCAGACCGAAGTCAGAGTTGGTTAAGTACCCCGTTGGGGAATATTTTGTTTTTTTCTTGCCTCAGTGGTTTACCGGATGTCAGAAAAAGTGAATAACTGTATTTCTTGTGGGAAACAGATACCGCATAGGGATTACCATAATTTGTGTATACCTTGTTTGGGACCTGAGCACGACGTTGTTGGGTGTCGCTTTTGTGCTAGGTTCAATAAACGCACTGTAAAGCGTAGGTTGGATTGTGCCAGGTTGGTCTTTGGGAAGCGGTGCAATTACAATATGCCGTCGGATGCTCCGCCGCTTCCTCAAAGAAGCGCAAGGACAAGGCAGTTAAACCTAGGTTAGAGGAGTCGTCCGAACCGGACGCCGGTTCTTTAGAGGCGTCAGTGGAACCGGTGGTTCCGACGGAGGCCTCTATGGAGTCCCAGGGAGAAACTGTGTTTTTACAGGATGTGGCCTCCCAGGAGGCAGGTCAGGCTGTAGGGGCTTCTCAGGTAACTGTACTCCCCTCCCTTCCTAAGGTGTCTAGGCCCTCTCTTTCTGCTTCCAAGGCTTCTCCTAGAGGCAGGTCTAGTTTTGCTTCTGTGGGTGTCACTCCTAGTTCTTCAGGTTCTGTGCCCAAAAGCACATGCTTAAAATGGCAGAAGATTTAATTACTTTAATTAGAGGTTCTATGCCCCCTCCTGATAAGAGGCCTAGGATGGAACCTGTGTTGGGGGATTATGAGCAGGCTTCGGATGTGTCTGAGTCTTCGGCTGAAGACTTGCAGGAGTATTCTCATTATTCTGATTCTGATGTGGATGATTCTACTCCTTCTGCTTCTCCTCCTGAGGATTTTTCTTTTTCAGAGACCCTTCACTCCATGAGAGAGCATTTTAAATGGGAAGGTCAGGATTTCTCCGATTCCAGGAAAAGGCTTAGGGAATTTTTGTTTTTACCCCAGCATAGGCCTTTAGCTATACCTCCTGTTCTGAATGTAGTGGAAGATGTGTTTGCAGAGGCTTCGCTTAATCCTGATTCTTTGCCTCCTGCTCCTGTTAAACCAGATAGGTGTTACAGGGTGCCTGAAGCTCATAAGTATCTTTTTAAGAGTCCTAGGGCAGACCCAGAAACTGTTAGCCAGGGGCCTAAGGGTGTAAAGGCTTCTGTTGTCAAGAATCCGGTTCCTGCAGATAAAGAGGCCAGGGCCTTGGATAGATGGGGAAAGAAAGTTTATACTTCTTCCACTCTAGCCATGAGAGCTTTGAATTGCCAGTTTCACATGTTGAAATATCAAAATTATCTCCTTTCACAGTTGAAATCTAAGGTTGATGCTCTGGCGGAAGGTATTGATTGTAAAGAGTTACAAGATTTAGTGCATGTTTCTGAACAGGTGGGTAAGCATTCTTTGCAATGTGGTTTTGATGCTGTACAGGCCTCGTCTAGAGTGGCTGCCACTGGGTCAGTTCTTCGCAGGCATGCCTGGCTGAGGGATCAAAATTTATCTGACCATGTTAAAACTAGGATTTTGGATGCCCCTTTGCAATCTGATGTCTTGTTTGGTTCTCCTGTTGAGGCAGTTTTGAAGAAAATGGAAGGCAAGGCTAAGTCTATGCAGACTGTTAAAGATTTTTTGCAGGTTCAGCCTCCAAAGTTTAGTAGAAATTGGCCTACTAAAGGGTGGACGTATCCTTCTTATGATTCCCAGTCTAGGGGTAGATCTAGACGTGGCAGGGGCAGAGGTCAGGGCTCTTTCAGGCCTAGGACAGGAAGTTCTCCTGCACAGTCTTCGGGTGAGGGCAGGGGTCAGTCCTTTCGTAAACAGACCCAATGACCTACCTTTTCAGCTGCCAGAACCTTCTCGCCTGGCAGCACCTTTGGGAGGAAGGTTGGCACTTTTCAAAGAAAATTGGAGTTTGATTACCCAAGACAGATGGGTACTGGATATCATACATCATGGTTACAGGTTTTATTTCCATACCTTGCCTCCTTTCAAAGGCATGCCAGACATTCCTCCTCAACAAAGAATAGAGGCTCACAAGCAAATTTCTCTGTTACTCCAAATAGGGGCCATACAGCCGGTTCCTATGCCAGAAAGGGGCCTAGGATTTTATTCTCGCCTGTTCCTTGTGCCAAAAAAGGGGAACACGTGGAGACCAATTTTGGATTTATCTATCCTCAACACTTATCTGGACATTCCCAAGTTCAAAATGTTGACGTTACAACAGCTTTTACCTCTACTGGGCAAGGATCACTGGATGGTAACTTTGGATCTCAAGGAGGCTTACCTTCATGTTCCTATCAGGCTAAGTTGCAGGAAGTATCTGCGTTTTCGGACTGGGACTTCTCACTATCAGTTTTCCCCCTGAATCCTGTTAGTTTTGTCTCCAGATAAGAGCTTTGAGTAAGGCCTTGAATTGTGCATCCCCAGTCATCATCTTTAGTCCTTGTAAGTTTGTAGAGCAGTGCTATATGCTGATGGTGTGAAGTGTCCTGCTCTAGTGGATAGACTCCCATGTTCCCATGAGGGTCATCTGTGGATGAATGGTAAGTGATCAAGGTCCTAAGAATCCACTTCTGGTAGAGCAGAGCAGTCTCAGTTATCCATCCTGCACCTCAGATTGTTTGAACTGCTGGGATCACTAGAATTCCTAAAACTGGATAGTAACAAGAAGTAGACTTCAGGAGGAGTGACATGCTGCAGGATGCAGCCTAAACAGCTTAGGCTACTGCAGCAACAATCTGTTACAATGTCTACTGTTATGGTAACTTTATTTACACAACTGTACTTTTACCTTACAGTCACCTGTCCCCAGAAAATCAGATAAATAATATAAGGTTCCCCAGACTCTGACATTTATTTTGTCAAACCATAGATCACATTCTGCAGTGATTTCTTTGGCAAAACCATCTTCTGCCACACACCTTATATCAGGTAACCCTACTTCTTCTTCCTCTAACAAAGATGGGAAAACTTTTGATAGGTCTGAAAAATAAGTTTACACTTCTTGCATCTTAGCCTTCAGGACAGTGATTTCTCTGGCTTGCATGTCTAAGTTTCTTCTGGCTTCCCACAGTATGAGAAAGTTAATTATTGCCCTCCCTTCTTCAGAGACTAAAACACCTCCGAATTCTTTATTATCTTCTGTGCCTCAGGTAACCAAAAACTCTATAAATGTTTTTATGACACTGCTGATGCTAATTCCAGAGCAGATGCTACTGGGTCAGTGATGAGAAGATTTCCCTGGGTACATTCCCAGAATTTACCAGATGATGTCAAAGAAGATCTCCTAAATTCTCCCCCTGAAATGAGAGGTATTGATTTGCCCTTTCTCTGCTGAGGTCCTTAAAATATTTGATGAAGGAGAATGTTTATTCAGGAGACTGCCAAATTTGTCAACCTTCATGCCAAAATGCAGTAGAATATTTGCTTCCAATTCAGGTTATTTTATAGAAAACAGAATAAACAATGTCAGCAAGGCACAGGCAAAGAACATTTCAGAAAGTAGGGGGGGGGGTCAGTAAAGAAGGGAGTATCCTCCCAAAAAACAAGGACTGTCTAAAAAAGACTGACCGTATGTCCCATCATGTTTTCCTCTCCTCCCCACCCTGGCATTCCAGTAAAGATTTTCTAAAGTCTAGGTCTTCACTTCCCACTGTGGCAACAGATGACCTCAAACATTTGTGTTCTAAGAATCATTCTAAATGGCAGCAGCTGACAGGGATTCCCATCCTTTTTAAGGGATTCCTCTCAGGGGCGGCTCGTAGCATCGGGCTGCCGTACTGCAGCCCCCTCAAAATTAAAAATAGAAAGAAAAATAAAAAAAAAATATTTTTTTAAATTTCGCGCATGCGCTGTAGTCCTGACTACTGTCGGTCTATGCGCATGCTCAAGGCAGTCCCCATAGGGGGGGACACAAGGAGACGTCTGGGCACTTTTAAAGTGCACAGACTCGCTAGGATTATGGGTCACGTCCGGACTGCAAGAGCAGCAGTCAGGACTCGGGAAGGAGCATTGGGATCTCGTCGGGCTTTCCTTGGGATCTCGCGGGTCTTTGAGTATTGCGCGGGAAGGATGTACGTTAGCTGGATATATTCAGGTAAGTGTATGGTGCTTTTTACCTTTATTTTACAATGTTTATTTGTGTGTGTATGGTGCTACTGGAGTTTGTGTGTGTATGGTGCTTATGCTTTACTGGAGTTTGTGTGTGTATGGTGCTTATGCTTTACTGGAGTTTGTGTGTGTATGGTGCTTATGCTTTAGTTTGTGTGTGTATGGTGCTTATGCTTTACTGGAGAGAGAGTTTGTGTGTGTATGGTGCTTATGCTTTACTGGAGAAAGAGTTTGTGTGTGTATGGTGCGTATGCTTTACTGGAGTGTGTGTGTGTGTGTGTGTGTGTGTAAATGCCCCAGGTGCTTATGGTGGTGTGGTAGGGAATACCTCAGGCTTGAACCCTGTACCCTGTATGCAGGTGTTAAAGACTTGAGTTCCCTACCCACCACCATTTGTAAAAAAATTGCAGATTTTTGCCTCATATTCAATCTGATCTGTTCCTCATAATATCTGTGGTTTGTAAATGTTGCAATGCTTGATATTTGATGGTGTAGTAGTAGCATTGTTGCCTCACAGCTGCAGGTTCTTGGGTTTGATTCTTGGCTGGGGTTCCTTCTTTGTGGGGTCTGTATCTTCTCCCTGTGTTTGTGTGGGTTTGCTTTTGTGTCCTCCCATGTTACAAAGACATGTCTGCATTATTTCTTCCTGGGCCTCTGCTGAAAATTGTTTATTTGTTCCAAGTCAGACTGTCCTGATTAAAAATGTTAAATAAAATTGACAGGCATTTGAATTTCAGACTTAAGGGTTTCTGAATGTTTAATTCCTTGCATATTTGATGGTGCAGTGGTAGTATTGTTGCCTCACAGCTATAGGTTTTCTGGTTTGATTCTTGGTTGGGGTGGCTTCTGTGTGGAGTCTGCATCTCCTCCATGTGTTTGTGTGGATTTGCTCTGGTGCCCTGCCATTTTACAAAGACGTGTCTGCAGTTTTAATCCCTGCTGAAAATTGTTTTTGTTCTGTCCGCAGTAAAATTGACAGGCATTTGAATTTCAGACTTCAGGTTTCTGAATGTTTAATTCCTTGCATAATTGATGGTGCAGTGATAGTATTGTTGCCTCACAGCTATAGGTTTTCTGGTTTGATTCTTGGTTGGGGTGGCTTCTGTCTGCATCTCCTCCTGTATTTGTGTGGATTTGCTCTGGTGCCCTGCCATTTTACAAAGATGTGTCTGCAGTATTAATCCCTCGTCTCTGCTGAAAATTGTTTTGTTCTGTCCGCAGTAAAATTGACAGGCATTTGAATTTCCGACTTCAGGTTTCTGAATGTTTAATTCCTTGCATAATTGATGGTGCAGTGGTAGTATTGTTGCCTCACAGCTATAGGTTTTCTGGTTTGATTCTTGGTTGGGGTGGCTTCTGTGTGGAGTCTGCATCTCCTCCCTGTGTTTGTGTGGATTTGCTCTGGTGCCCTGCCATTTTACAAAGACGTGTCTGCAGTTTTAATCCTCGTCTCTGCTGAAAATTGTTTTGTTCTGTCCGCAGTAAAATTGACAGGCATTGGAATTTCAGACTTCAGGTTTCTGAATGTTTAATTCCTTGCATAATTGATGGTGCAGTGGTAGTATTGTTGCCTCACAGCTATAGGTTTTCTGGTTTGATTCTTGGTTGGGGTGGCTTCTGTCTGCATCTCCTCCCTGTATTTGTGTGGATTTGCTCTGGTGCCCTGCCATTTTACAAAGATGTGTCTGCAGTATTAATCCCTGCGTCTCTGCTGAAAATTGTTTTTGTTCTGTCCGCAGTAAAATTGACCGGCATTTGAATTTCCAACTTCATGTTCTTCAGAATACATAGTAGCACAACCTTTTTTTTTAGCAATTTTCTAAGTTTATAAGATGAATATTTTAAATGTGTCCCTATTTTTGGGACTGTATTCCCCCATTATTGGCTTCGTCCAGGTTTTTGTGCTAAAGTTGACAGCTATGGCAAGAACTGAATTCACTGAATATGTTTGAGGGCTGTATTCCCTCATTACTGGGTTTGTCCAGGTGTTTTGTACTAAGAGGTTGACAGCTATGGTGAGAACTGAATTCACTAAATGATAGCCATTTAAGTTTCAGTCTTCCTCTCTTTACAAAGCAGCTGATGTGGCGAGTGGTATGTTACTCTGACTGTTTTTGCTCAGGGACCTTGGCAGTAAAATATATGGTGGCAACACAACATTTTATTCTAGCAACTTTCCAAGATTATACAAGCAATGTTTAATGTGTCCCTGTTTTTGGGCTTTCGACCCCCAATACATTTTGGCTTTTTCCAGTTTTCTTGAGCTGCGAAGTTGAGATGCAGTTGAGTATTGAGTAGATTTTACAAGGAACTGAGAGCTGCAGGGGAATAGAAGTTTAGTGCTTTGCCAAGTTAATACTATAGCACAACAGGTTGTGTACTTGCTTTTGATGCAGAAGGTTGTGGGTTCTACTCCCACAAGGGGTGGATGCTGCCGTACTGAGAATGTTCTCCTTGGTGAAGATACTAACTATGAGTTCGTTATCAGTTTGCCATCCATTTCCTCTTGCAATATTATTACTAGCTTATCATTTTTTTAATGTAATATAGGCAATTTATTCCTGAGGGGCAACAGACACACTATTTTTCGATGAAACCATGAAATATAAAGGTGATTGCTAGCAGCAACCGCTTCATTAGTTACAGATTTCTTTAATGTGGAATTATTTAGATGACTGACTTCAGATATTGTGCATATTTACTGATAATGGACTGTAGAATTGTGCATATTTACTGATAAAGGTGGACTGTAGAATTGTGCATATTTACTGATAATGGTGGACTGTGGAATTGTGCATATTTACTAATAATGGTGGACTGTAGAATTGTGTATATTTACTAATAATGGTGGACTGTGGAAGTCTGAGTAGACTTTTTTATGATAAATGTTCTCAGCTGGGCAGTTTTGCCATTATGGGTGCATATGGTTTGTTTCATTGCTTACTGGAAAAATGTTCAAAACAAATTTAAAACACCCTGTAACAAGTGTACTGTATTGTACAAGGAATATAATTTTAGTACAATGAGGAAGGTGTATCAAAGAGCACATGTATGTTTCATATGCAAGGAGCCTATGATTCAAAACAGCCCAAAATTAATCTTTATCTGCCACTGGCAAAATGTATTTTCTTTGAATGTGGGTTTCAATGCTGTTTCAATGAATGTGAGTTTCAAGGGCAGAGAAGTTTTAATGCTAAGTTTTCATTGTGAGACTGCATTGCTTTGTTTAACAGATGACTTAGTGTTTGTGCTGTAAAATACAAAATAAAACTTTCAAATGAAGTCCAACTCATCATAGAAGTAAAGCAGTATGCACATTAGTGTTTATGGTAAATGGAGTGAAATAGCCAAGTATAATGGTTCATTGGAATGGCTGCAGAGGCTCCATTCAACCATTATTTTGTCAGCGGGGGGAAGGGCAGCAAACTCAGATAGGCCCAGCTGAACTATACCTCCCAACTGTCCAGATTTTCAAAGAATGAATAGATTTTTGCTTCTTATTTTTGGTTTGTTGTTCATAAAATTTGTAGTTTTAATTCCTAAATGATTTGCCAGAAGTCACTCAATAAGTTTCAGACTTCATAACCTTCAGAAAAATGCATGTTAAAGTAAGAGCTGTTCTATCAACTGTCTCAATTTATACAAGAGCAATTGTAGTACTGTTTATATGTGCCCCAATATATTTGGCCTTGTTCAGATTTACTGCATTAACAGGTTGAGAGGTACATGCAAATAAATTGCTTTATAGAATTAGGCATAGCCAACCTCTCAACTGTCCCCAATTTTGGCTCAAAATGTTGCTCTTCCCCTTATAATCCCTCCATAAAATAGCAATTTTGGAAGAAAACATGGAGGGTTTACAATTAAGAAATAACTGTAATAATCAAAGTTATAGATTACTTGAAATGCATGTAGATTCTTTTATATTTTGTCAGCTGCTCAAGGTAGCAGTACTAATATTAAAGTGTCCCTTCTTTGACAGGTAGCAGCTGTATTGTGTGTCTATTTTATATTTTTGCATCAGATTTTGTCCATTTTTCATAAAATTGTGTTTTTGGCAAATTAGTGACAAATCACTAAAGACTGAAGTTAGAAAATGACAGACATTTGAGTTTCAGATTTTATACCCTTCAGAAAATTCATACTAATGCAAGACCTATTCTATTATCTTTCTAAGTTTATTAGAGCAATATTTAAAAATTGTCCTTATTGTTGGGCCTTTGTCCCACTTCTGTGTATGGCTTTGTCCAGATTTCTTGCTCTTGAGGTTGAGAAGTATGACAAATGTGTCAGGGCCATCATAGTCAGCCAGAGAGATTTCAAATTGTGACATGCTTGTTGCACCCCACTCCCCCATGTAGTGACTCTGGATGTGTCCAAGCAAGGCAAGGAGTAGTTGTATCTACCTTGGATGGGGAGGACACACTGCATAAGTACTACAGTGGCTTTTCATCTGTCCTTGATTTTGCAGAATGGTCTGGTTTCTGTCATATTTTTGTACTGTTGATTTATGCTTATTACTCAAAGTGCCTGTTGCTCTGTGTTTTAAGTAGCAATGCTTTAATGACCATAAGGTAAGCTTGTCTGAGATCGTAAGATGCAAGTAAGCTTTAATAAGCATACTGTTAAAGAATTGCCAGCATTGAAAGCCTTTCTGTTGTTGCCATGCAGAGAATACTTGACTAGATAATGTATAAGCCTTGGGTATTAAAGGACAGGATTCCATTATTTTAAAAGCTCATTACACTTGTTGGAGACTTCCAGTCATCTCTACAGACTTTACCCGTAAACTAAACAGAATGCCAATCATGTGTGGTCCATAACCTGTACAGTAATCCTTTAAGCAATGTATCTTGAGCTTGTTTCTTGTTTGCTTTTCATTTTTTACTTTTATCATATTTTCCCCATGAAACAAGTTGTCAGGCAGCAGGTCTTTTTGGATAAGAAACATTTTTACAAGTGGGGGCATCACATAGATTTCTACTTTCAGCATGTTACTTGGTACTTTAATAAAGCTGAATATATTATAATTAGGACTGCAGTGCAAGGAGAAGTGGTTTGAGTTGAGTGCTTCTGGTTTTTCTTATACTTGATTTTGACTGGCATTCCAGTAATGTATTTAAAAAGTAATTTATTTTTTCATGCCTCACAACCTTTTGTTTCCATCTAGATATTAAGTAAGCTGTCATGCAGCCAATGCATTGAAATATTTTTATTCTTCTACACTTATTTTTGTCTTGATTGGACTTTCATAATGATGGTTTGCCACCCAGGGCAGCGTATTTAATTAAAGTTAGTTTTTTGTGGTTTTGTGCATAGCTCCTCCCCTTTCTGGTTGACCACACCCCCTTGACCCCACCCATTCAGCTGTCTCCTGCAGCCCCCCTGTGATTTGAAGTCACCAGCCGCCACTGATTCCTCTGTGTCCGTCCAGTCAACCCCCCCATCCCCAGTTCCTCCTATCCTAGATCAAATGCTATCTCTGGGGGAAATCTATTAATGCTGGGGCCCGAGGATGCCTTGCATGCCAGACACAGGTCACCTATTAGCAGAGTGTAGGATACCAGGTAAAATGACAGAGCTTTGAGTCGGTCCACATAGGACATATTATTTAGGCCTTGTGTCCTTTTGTAAGATACTTCTGTGAGCATTGCATTTGGTACAAATTCTGGACAGGTACATGCCAAAGGAGGCATTATACTCAAAGACGAGCCTAATGAGGTCTGAGTAAGTGGGGGTGGGGGGTGGGTATGACATCCCTAGAACTTGACATAATCTTTTTGTTTATAAGCTGTGCAATATAGAAGAACTTTCTTACAACAATGGGCACACATTGGTCAAACATCAGGTCACGGTCCAGATACGTTCCCAAATACATAACAATTGGATCAACTCTTAGATGTATTGTCAGTGTGGTAGTTACATAGGGTAGATGACTTATCAAAGAGTACAGTAATGCATTTTTGGCATTTAATTTCAGTCCATAATTTTGGCACCAGTTATTTATTTGGAATAAACCTTCCTGCAGGATGGCAAAGTCATCCGGGGATTCAGTGACTGCTCCTTAGCTTGCAGTCATCTGCAAACATAGTCAGCCAGAGCCCTTTGGTACTGGCTTTTACTTCAGAAAAGTAGATGCCAAACAGGAGAGGACCCAGCACAGAACCCTAGGGAATAAACTGGTAACCGGTCTGTTTGTGGAAGTGGAAGTGATGTCACCTGTTTTGATTTCCTATGTCCAACCGATGAGTCAGTTGGCAATCCAGTAGGTGATATAGAGGTTTATTCCCAGCTTATTTAGCTTTGCTATGCCTGAGTGTGAGCTGGGGGGTTGGGTCAAAAGTTTTGGCGAGGTCGAGGTATGCATTGTGTACCATTTTACATTCATGCATTGCTTTGGTGACCTTTTCAAAAAAGTCCATCATGTTGAGTGAACATGACTTGTCCTTGATAAATCCAAACTGAGACAGGTCCATTGTTTGCAGGTTCTCTATGCTGTTATTTATTAGTTCCATGATGAGTCTTTCCATGGCTTTGCATATGAGGCTGGTCAGACTAAGGTCTGTAATTACCTGTGTCAATGGAAGGTCTTGCCTTGTGCAGGAGAATGACTTTAGCCGTTCTCCACTGACTTGGTACAAAACCTGTATGAAGGCTGAGATTGTACAGTGTTGTTAGGGGTGTAACTAAATCTTGCTATTTAAGATGCATCCAGAAATATCATAAGGACCTATCCATGCAGTATTTTTTAGCTTTTGATAGCACTTTTAGGACTTGGTCTTGTGTGATAGCTAGAGGTGAGCCACTTTCAGGTATATCTTGAGGGACAGACAGAGAGGAGAGAGGGTCAAAGTTAGACCTAAATTTATCGGCATGTATGTTTACTCTTTCTTTAGCCTCAGTGTAGGTAACATTGGTTGCAATCAGATCAGCACATTATTAAATGACTGCCTAATTTTTCAGATTCTTTTACAACTTGTCAAGAATCCCTAACTTTGATAAAAGAAAAAAAGAAAAAACTTTTTCTCAGTCTGGGATTTTAGATGAAGACAGAGGGATGTTCTCTCATTCTATCTTACAGGGTAGTATTCTTGTGGTGTCTCCTAGGTAGAATCCTCATGATAGCTTTTCTCACTCAGGCAAAGTGGAATGTTACAAGGAACAGTTTCCAGTATTTTCCTATTACACCAAAATATGGGCTCAGTGGGACCAGGTGACATCCCAGACTGCTTATTAAGCAATTTAAAACAGGACCTAACTAACCCACTTGCTGTTCTCTTTAACCATAGCCTGAGAACTGACTTTGTATCAGCAGAATAGAAAACAGCAACAGTAATCCCCTTGCATAAAGAGGGGCCATCAACCGACCCTGGGAACGATAGACCGAAAAGTCTAACAAGGCTCATCTGCAAAGCCATGGAAAGGATCATCATGGACCTCATCAACAAGGGCATAGGCGACCTTCATACTCTAGACCCAACCCAGTTTGGCTTCGGTAAGGGTAGACCATGCATACTGAATGTGGTAGGCTTCTTCAAGAAAGTCACCAAAGCCCTGGATGAAGGTGCAATGCTGCAGTGAATGGGTGGCACAGTGGTGCAGGGGTTAACATTGTTGCCTCCCAGCAAGAGGTTCTGTGGTTCAGTTCTCGGCTGGGGTGCCTTGTGCAGAGTCTGCATGTTCTCGTTGTGTTCAAGTGGGTTTCCTCTGGGTACTCTGGTTTCCTCCACATTCCAAAGACATGCATCTGGAGTATTTCTCCCTGGGTCTCTGCTGAAAATAGGCTTTATCTTAGTTGGTGTTTCACGGTCAACAAATGTTAGATAAGTAAAATAAATAAATACCACCTATTTGGACTTAGCCAAGGCCTTTGATACAATCCCCCACTTGAGTATCATTGGAAAAACTCTCCTAGCTAGGTAGCTAATTGGCTCACCAGCAGAACACACACTGTCAAAGTTGGTGACTACACTTTTACCAGTGGCATACCGCAAAGATCTGTACTGGGCCCTTTACTATTTGGAATCTATTTCTCGGAAGTCCAGGCTAAAATAGACAGCCTTACTAAGTTCTCTGATGATTGTAAACTAGGCACAATTGAGTCCCCTAACGATGTCAGCATATCACAGGAGTGGCTAACACAAACAAATGACTGGTGCCAAAGTCATGTCTAAAACTAAACGTGAAATAGTGCACTATTATCCCATTTGGCAAAGCGGAATTCCCCACTAATTACAATATTGACAGCACCCCTCTAAGTTCAAACCCAGTGGTGCGAGATCTGGGAACACAGGTCGACAGCAATCTGAACTTTGACCACCAAGTTTCTACAGTGATAGGAAAGCCTTCTACACTGTGCATCTCATAAGTAAAGGCATCGCATCCAGGTCTAAGGATGTTATAACCACACTTTACTTGACACTAATCAGACCATTAGTAGAGTGCAATGCTCTCTTTTGTATGCATCTCACCAGACACCTGCAGCAACTGGAGAGACCACAGAGGTTTCTCACTAAGGAGATCCAGGGTCTCCAAACCATGACTACATGGACAGACTGAAAGCTCTGTCACTGTTCTCTGTATCATATAGGTTACTGAGAGGTGACTTGTGCCTGGACTACAAGGCAGTCTCTAACTATCACGTGATGGAAATGCTGCACATCTGCAAGTCAAATGGCACTAGAGTCACTCACTCCAGGGATCTCAACCTTGCCAGTGACATTAACAGAACATGCTGTAAAGACAGGTATGTCTCCCAGAGATTGCCACTGCTCTGGAATAAACTCCCAGTTCATGTGAAGTAGAGCTCCTCAGTGACCCTATTCAGGCACAACCTGGACAAATGGATGGTTGACCACAAATTCATCCCAGGGGTGGCTCAGTCTGGTTAAATGGAAAAGAAAGAAAAGAGAAAGCACACATTTCTAATATGTTTAATTTCACAATGCTTGTGGGTATACAATATTTTTTGTTGTTCCATTGTCTGTGCAGATATAGAGATTGTCTGGTTTGCCAACTCTAGAACACGCAACATATAATTGTCCATGTGAGAAGCAATCCGTGTAGATGTAAACCACACAATTCTAAAGATTGGCCCTGAGCTTTGTTGATGGTGATTGCAAACACCAATTGAATTGGGAATTGCAATCTCTTAAATTGAAATGGCATATCCATTGGAATCATAGGAATGTGAGGAATGAGGACATCTTCATCTTTGAAAGTTCCTGTCAAGATTGTTGCTTCTATGACATTGCTCATTAATTTTTTTACTGCAACCTGCGTGCCGTTGCAAAGCTTTGGCTGGTTGATATTTCACAACATGATAATTGGCACGCAGATTTTCAATTGCAGTACATGCGGTGGCATCCCTGGCAGTTCGAGTGAATTCAAAAATTCTGTTGGATAATTAACCGCTTCATCTGCTTCCACAATAGTGTCGACGGACTTATATGTGACTGCCTCGCTTTGAATGTTAGACTGAATAATATTGTTAAGTTCGTAGACGTCTTTGTTCTTGGCCACAAGAATAGCTCGTTCAGTCAGCCAATCATGATTCTTATAATTGGTTTGAATATTGGGAAATACTTTTTCAACCAATTCTTCTTTTGACGTCACTAAATTGCAGAAGTTATGAGGCAATGAAATTTGTCCTGAGGTCAGATCAACTGGCACCTTTCCGTTCCCAATTTCCAGCAATTGATGTGAGAATATCTCAGCTGATTGATCGATGTTCTTCATCTCACATTGCTGCAGTCCTAACACTTGGGTAGTCCGCTGTCCCTCGGTCGGCCCGAATATCAGAGTATAAGGCTGACGTCGGTCAAGGCGCATTTGACTGACATCAGAACGTCAGGGTACAAATGTGCATGACCGACGTCATATCCTCAGTCTTTTTTGCCGCATGGTCCGATGCAGAAGCAGTGTTGCAAGTGCCGTCGGCGTTCTGAAATTTTTCAATTCGGAGTTTCAGACCGAAGTCAGAGTTGGTTAAGTACCCGTTGGGGAATATTTTGGTTTTTCTTGCCTCAGTGGTTTACCGGATGTCAGAAAAAGTGAATAACTGTATTTCTTGTGGGAAACAGATACCGCATAGGGATTACCATAATTTGTGTATACCTTGTTTGGGACCTGAGCACGACGTTGTTGGGTGTCGCTTTGTGCTAGGTTCAATAAACGCACTGTAAAGCGTAGGTTGGATTGTGCCAGGTTGGTCTTTGGGAAGCGGTGCAATTACAATATGCCGTCGGATGCTCCGACGCCGGCTTCCTCAAAGAAGCGCAAGGACAAGGCAGTTAAACCTAGGTTAGAGGAGTCGTCCGAACCGGACGCCGGTTCTTTAGAGGCGTCAGTGGAACCGGTGGTTCCGACGGAGGCCTCTATGGAGTCCCAGGGAGAAACTGTGTTTTTACAGGATGTGGCCTCCCAGGAGGCAGGTCAGGCTGTAGGGGCTTCTCAGGTAACTGTACTCCCTCCCTTCCTAAGGTGTCTAGGCCCTCTCTTTCTGCTTCCAAGGCTTCTCCTAGAGGCAGGTCTAGTTTTGCTTCTGTGGGTGTCACTCCTAGTTCTTCAGGTTCTGTGCCCAAAAAGCACATGCTTAAAATGGCAGAAGATTTAATTACTTTAATTAGAGGTTCTATGCCCCCTCCTGATAAGAGGCCTAGGATGGAACCTGTGTTGGGGGATTATGAGCAGGCTTCGGATGTGTCTGAGTCTTGACTGAAGACTTGCAGGAGTATTCTCATTATTCTGATTCTGATGTGGATGATTCTACTCCTTCTGCTTCTCCTCCTGAGGATTTTTCTTTCAGAGACCCTTCACTCCATGAGAGAGCATTTTAAATGGGAAGGTCAGGATTTCTCCGATTCCAGGAAAAGGCTTAGGGAATTTTTGTTTTTACCCCAGCATAGGCCTTTAGCTATACCTCCTGTTCTGAATGTAGTGGAAGATGTGTTTGCAGAGGCTTCGCTTAATCCTGATTCTTTGCCTCCTGCTCCTGTTAAACCAGATAGGTATTACAGGGTGCCTGAAGCTCATAAGTATCTTTTTAAGAGTCCTAGGGCAGACCCAGAAACTGTTAGCCAGGGGCCTAAGGGTGTAAAGGCTTCTGTTGTCAAGAATCCGGTTCCTGCAGATAAAGAGGCCAGGGCCTTGGATAGATGGGGAAAGAAAGTTTATACTTCTTCCACTCTAGCCATGAGAGCTTTGAATTGCCAGTTTCACATGTTGAAATATCAAAATTATCTCCTTTCACAGTTGAAATCTAAGGTTGATGCTCTGGCGGAAGGTATTGATTGTAAAGAGTTACAAGATTTAGTGCATGTTTCTGAACAGGTGGGTAAGCATTCTTTGCAATGTGGTTTTGATGCTGTACAGGCCTCGTCTAGAGTGGCTGCCACTGGGTCAGTTCTTCGCAGGCATGCCTGGCTGAGGGATCAAAATTTATCTGACCATGTTAAAACTAGGATTTTGGATGCCCCTTTGCAATCTGATGTCTTGTTTGGTTCTCCTGTTGAGGCAGTTTTGAAGAAAATGGAAGGCAAGGCTAAGTCTATGCAGACTGTTAAAGATTTTTTGCAGGTTCAGCCTCCAAAGTTTAGTAGAAATTGGCCTACTAAAGGGTGGACGTATCCTTCTTATGATTCCCAGTCTAGGGGTAGATCTAGACGTGGCAGGGGCAGAGGTCAGGGCTCTTTCAGGCCTAGGACAGGAAGTTCTCCTGCACAGTCTTCGGGTGAGGGCAGGGTCAGTCCTTTCGTAAACAGACCCAATGACCTACCTTTTCAGCTGCCAGAACCTTCTCGCCTGGCAGCACCTTTGGGAGGAAGGTTGGCACTTTTCAAAGAAAATTGGAGTTTGATTACCCAAGACAGATGGGTACTGGATATCATACATCACGGTTACAGGTTTTATTTCCATACCTTGCCTCCTTTCAAAGGCATGCCAGACATTCCTCCTCAACAAAGAATAGAGGCTCACAAGCAAATTTCTCTGTTACTCCAAATAGGGGCCATACAGCCGGTTCCTATGCCAGAAAGGGGCCTAGGATTTTATTCTCGCCTGTTCCTTGTGCCAAAAAGGGGAACACGTGGAGACCAATTTTGGATTTATCTATCCTCAACACTTATCTGGACATTCCCAAGTTCAAAATGTTGACGTTACAACAGCTTTTACCTCTACTGGGCAAGGATCACTGGATGGTAACTTTGGATCTCAAGGAGGCTTACCTTCATGTTCCTATCAGGCTAAGTTGCAGGAAGTATCTGCGTTTTCGGACTGGGACTTCTCACTATCAGTTCTCTGCATTGCCCTTTGGCTTATCTACTGCCCAGAGTATTTACAAAAGTTCTGGCTCCAGTGATAGCTTTCTTCAGGCTAAAAGGAATACAAATCTATCCTTATTTGGACGATTGCCTGATACTGGCTCAAGGAAGGGACGAGCTTCTTCATCATTTGGAATATGTGATAGCAGTGCTAAGATGCCTGGGGTATTCTGTGAACGAAATAAAGTCCAGTCTAGTACCCTCTCAAGACATGTGCTTTCTGGGAGTAAGACTGAATACAGCATCCCAGATGGCCTTTCTAACCCCGGACAAACAAAAGAATCTTTCCCTTTACTTCCATCATCTATCTCTTCAGTCCGGGCTGACTGCAAGGACAGTCCTTCAAGCCTTAGGGTTCATGGCATCTTGTATTCTGGTGCTTTCCAATGCCAAACTGCATATGAGGAAGTTGCAATGGTATCTCAAAAATGTATGGACACAGCACTGCCAGCATCTGGACACTGTCATTCAAATAATACCTTGCATTCAAAAGGAATTTTTGTGGTGGGCTCAGGAATGTCACCTAAACAAGGGACTCTCTGTGACCCGGCCAGAGGCGAGTCAAGTTTTAACAACAGATGCCTCAGACAAAGCTTGGGGAGCTCATCTAAACGGAAAGTGGATACAAGACAAGTGGCCTGTCAGACTACAGCATCTACATATCAACTTGAAGGAGATGTTAGCAGTCCAGTTTGCATTAATAGCTTTCAAGGATTTACTTCTTCCAGGGCAGGTGTTGATTCTAACAGACAACACAACTGTCATGTGGTACATCAACAAGCAAGGGGGAACACATTCTTATCCTCTATGCAGGCAAGCAATGATTTTGTGGGAGACTGCTCTCAGTTTACAACTAAGTCTTCAGGCAAGGTTTCTGCCGGAGCACAGAACTCCTTAGCAGATGTGTTAAGCAGACAAATCATGGATCCCCACGAGTGGAAACTGGATCTTCATGTATTTCAGAAATTGACAGTGTCCTGGGGAACTCCAGACATAGATCTGTTCGCTTCTCCACTAAACCACCAGCTGCCAAAGTTTTGCACAAAGCGGTTTCATCCCACAGCTTGGAAAGTGGATGCTCTTTCTTTCAGTTGGAAAAATCTTCATGTGTATGCCTTTCCACCGCTGCCTCTCCTCCCAAAGGTACTTCTGAAGGTCAGACAGGACAAGCCAAGGATGATTTTGATAGCTCCAGATTGGCCTCGACAGCACTGGTACCCATTACTGAGAAGTCTGGTACGGAAGCCTCCATGGCCTTTGCCTTTGATTCCTCATCTGTTGTCCCAGGAGGACAGTCATTTGCTCAATGTCAAGCTTCACTCTCTTCACCTAACAGCATGGCATATTCTGTTTTAAACCATAAAGGGTCTCAACTTCCACAACAAGTTTTGAATGTGATTTTGGAAGCTAGAAGGCCTAGTACAAGGAAAGTGTACGCAGATAAATGGAAGAGATTTTTATTTTGGAGTGCAGCTAAGGATTTGGATGTTTCTGAGCCTGATTTAAGTGTGGCTCTTCAATATCTTACTGAGTTATTGGACAAAGGTTTGTCCTTCTCTTCTATTAAGATTCATGCTGCAGCAATTTCAGCTCACTACGACTGCGACCCACCATTGTTTTCTCATCCTTTGTTCAAGCAATTTCTTAGAGGGGCAAAGAATATAAGACCCCCACGTAGAGCTCCTACTCCTGCTTGGGATCTCAATTTTGTGTTGGAGAAACTCACTCTACAACCTTTTGAGCCTGCAGCTACTGCTGAGTTGAAATATTTGTCATGGAAGACTGCTTTTTTGTTGGCCATTACCTCTGCAAGAAGGGTTTCTGAATTGCAGGCCCTTATGGCAGTTGAGCCTTTCTTAATTTTCCATAAGGATAGGGTATCTTTACGTACTAATCCTTCATTTATGCCTAAAGTGGTTTCTAGTGTGGCTTTAAACCAAACTATTCATTTGCCTACTTTTTATGCAAATCCCCAAACTAAAGGGGAAAAGATTTTGCACACTTTAGATGTACACAGGCAGTTGCGATATTATTTGGACAGAACTAAAGGGTTCAGACAATCTCAGCAGTTATTAGTTTCTTTTGCTTTGTGCTCTCAGGGCAAGCCTGTGTCAAAACAAACTATTTCTAAGTGGATTGGATTTTGCATTGCTTTCTGTTATTCCCATCATGGCAAAGAGATTCCAGCTGGGATTAGGCCTCATTCCACTAGGGCTACTGCCACTTCAACAACTTTTTTGAGGGGGGTGGCTACTAAGGATATTTTGGAGGCAGCCACTTGGAGTTCAGTGCATACCTTCTCTAGGCATTACCACCTTCCGCTGTACTCTAAATCCAGGGCTGGTTTTGCCACTGCTGTGTTGCAGGGCATTTTGGCAGCTCCTGCTTCATTATAGTTTAGCCATCCTCCCTTACCTCTGCTGTGGGATTCTACCCAAGTGTTAGGACTGCAGCAATGTGAGATGAAGAACATAGTACAGTTTTGTACCTACCATAAATGTAGATGTTCGAAGATCCACATTGCTGCAGTCCAATTTACCCTCCCTCCTTCCCCTCTGTAGTTTGAGGTGGTTGTGTGGGTTGGGTTATCCATCTGAGGTATAATTGTATAATTGTATAATTGTATAATTGTATATATTGTATATATTGTACATATTTTTGGTGTTAGGCTGGTTAGTTGTTTAGTTGTTGTCTATGGGTTTTGACCTTTCTTTTTAGGGTCTTCTGACATCTGGGGCAAGAAAAGACTGAGGATATGACGTCGGTCATGCGCATTTGTACCCTGACGTTCTGATGTCAGTCAAATGCGCCTTGACCGACGTCAGCCTTATACTCTGATATTCGGGCCGACCGAGGGACAGCGGACTACCCAAGTGTTAGGACTGCAGCAATGTGGATCTTCGAACATCTACATTTATGGTAGGTACAAAACTGTACTTTTTGCAGTTGGACACGCATATTTGTAGTTAATTTTAATGTCTTTACGTGTCACCACAAAGTAGAGTATTTCAGGCAAGCATTTATTTCATCCGCTGCTGTCAGTAGAGGAGAACGAAGCAGATCTGAAGCTGCAGAACGCGATCGCCGTACTCACAACCATGCATCCTCAAGTCTGGCTGCACATCGCTCTGCTGCTTCCTTGGCATGTATTTGAGCCATTCTTTGTCTGTTTCGCTCGTTCGCTGATGCCTGTTCTTCCTCAGTTTGATTTGCAATTACTCGTCGCACTGCTTCCGCTCCGCAAGTACGACGACCTAAGTTTGATCTTCTGCGAGGCATTATTTGGATGAACTAAAGCAGATCAATTGCACTGAAAAAGAAGTAAGAAAGTTATAACAAAAACATATAAAATTGCATATTTGTATACAAATATATAGAATCCATAGTAGGTATATAAAAACATGCGCATATTCGAATGCAACGTGTGACATATATATAATAGTAGATATATAAAAACACGCGAGTATTCGAATGCAACATTGTTCGAAAATTTCAAAGCAATCGGTGAAGAACGTTCAGAGATTTAAGATTTTGAACAAACGAACACTTACATTTTTATTTATATAGATACACACACACACACACACACACACACACACACACACACACACACACACACACACACACACACATACACAGGGAGAGAGAGTACTTTTCACCCAAAAAGAAGTAGTTTCAGCCCATTGGCTTATAAATTCACAAAAGATACACAGGTCTTTAATAGTGCAGTCAGGCTGAAGAGACTGATTATACTAGATACAGACATATTTTCCCTTATTTAGCCTCATCAGGCCAAAAGAAAAAAAAACAGACTGCAGATGGCTAGAAACTGACATGTTTTTCTATTATCAGGCCTTTTCAGTATAATTTAAAAGGCATCAGCAAGTAAATAATGCTTTTGATTATCAGATTCAATGGGGAAGGCCAGTAAGATCTTGGGGTATAAAGTATGAGGAGTGGATTCTAGAGAAGCTAAAGTTATACTTCAGAGTGGAGGGAACTGGTAAGGCTGCATGTGAAGCTTTGTATAGAATTTTGGGAGTCATACTGATAAATGTAAATTGGGCAGATAGAAAATGTGCAGTAGGGAATTACAAGAATGTGAAGAGCATAAAGGGTCTAAGGCATGATCAAAGACATGAAAGGTGGTTGTGAATACATGAGAAGAAGATGAGGGCTAGGATTTTGGCACGCTGCATTGTTTGGGGATAAGTGGGAAGGATAGAGTTGAAGAGGAGGGGCGGGGATAGATGAAGTTGTAGATGCAGAATAGGAAAAGGGCATTCAGGTTAGACTTGATAAAATATTTCTTCAAGGAAAGAATGATAAAACATTTGAAATGTATTGTTTGAGGCAGTAGTGCCATCTAAATCTCAGGTTCAGAGTTGCTTAGAACAGATTAAAGAAAGCATGGGATAGGTTATGGAAGAGACAGCTAAAAAGGGTAGCTACCATGCTTTACTGGGCTTAGCATACTTTCCTATATATAAGTAATATATATTTTAGATTTCTCGATATTTATATCTATGTATCTGTGTGTGTGTGTTTATGTATCTACCTTTATATATATATATATATATATATATATATATATATATATATACATATATACACACACACACACACACACACACATATATATATATATATATATATATATATATATATATATATATATAGATATATATATATATATATGTATAGATATAGGTATACACATACGGGTCTATGTTAAATCATCGAACTCTTAAAAAAGTGCATGATGATTTATTGAACCCATGTAAGTGAAAGCTTACAATCTCAAACGCTTAGAACAGCAATTTTTTTTCCAAGGGGAAAATAATCTCTGTTCCACAAAAAAAAAAAATTTTAAACATTTTATAAAGTGGGGGGCTATGCCCCCCATACCCCCCTACTTAAATATACCAACTCCGAGATTGCACTACAGTCACGAAAACGGCAAAGTAACAGAAGCGGCCAAGCAATTTCTTTCCCAGGGAAGGAATTTGCTTATATGCCATTTCACTATTTTGCCTTTTCATGCTTTCAAGTTTGATCAAGTTCAGTCTTCAGTCATTTAATAGGAACCCTATATATATAAACACACACACACACACACATATATATATATATATATATATATATATATATATATATATACTTACACACATATATATATATGTATATATATATATATATATATATATATATAATATATATATACACACACATTGTGTGTGTGTATATATATATATATATATATATATATATATATATATATAGATATACTGTACATATACACTCACATGCACACACACAACTTTTGATGTATAACATTGATCATATTGCTCAGTAATTTCCAGTCAAGTTCCACTAAATCTAATTTTCCCCTACCTTGAATTTTTTTTTTTTTTTTACTTTTATGTCTTGGAGTCTATAATTCTGCTTTTTCTTTTCCAGGAACGTTTGAATTTGGCTGGACAGCGCCAGAATTTAAGCATATTGCGAGACAAATTGCCATTTCAAGTGTTATCATCTCACTCTGATATGAAAATACCACCTTCACTCAACCCACAGAGTAAGTAGCATAAGTTCTCACTTTATGAACACTAAATGACTACCTATGACAGTTTTTACACCATTAGTTGTCATCACACTTCATCATCTCAGTGTCTTTGATTTGTTTCTTTAAGATCTGGAGTAGGACAACAGTTTGATGGCTTAAAGACTGGCAGGTATTGTTGCCTTATGAGCAGTGTCTGCTGTTATTGTATGTTTACCTTATACCTCTAAAAGGTGTACGACTCATAACCCCATTACTCAAACACAAAGTAGGAGGTGTTAGAAGATGATCTTGCACCTGAACCACAACTTCCTTCTAGGCTTCACTAATTGTAGGTCTTCCCACTGTGTACAGAGTCCTTGCCTCCTGGTGTATCTTCCTTCTCGGTAGGCTGAAACTATGCTTTACTTTTGCAGTGTGCAAATTCCTCCTTTAGTAACAAAATGAAGCTAAGAATTTGACGTCTAATTGGAAATTGGTGCTAAAGTCTCATTCAAAAAAGATTTGAAGGGCCAAGACATATATATGTATATATAATACATATTTTTTTATATGTGGATTTATGTCAGATGATCGAGTTTTCAGAAACCCGAGCTTCATATTGCCAAATCCATATGTTTGATTTTCTGAAAACTTGAAGCATTTGAATAGAAGCTGTGGTACAGTGGGGAATGGGGAATTACCATTTTAGCCACTATAGTGCGATCTCAGATTTGGTATATATAATTTGTACGAGATGTGCAGGGAGGCTTGTCCCCTGCAGAAACTTACATTTTGGTTATTTTGTGTCATTCGAGTTTTTGGAAAATCAAACATATGGTCTCAGCCATATGACGTTCCAGTTTCTGAAAACTTGATCATAAATATATATATATATATATATATATATATATATATATATATATATATATATATATATGGGATCAGATCCCCGACAGTTTCTGCCAAAGCAGAAATCACTGAACATACATAACCGAAAGTGCTGTTCACC
Organism: Protopterus annectens; assembly: GCF_019279795.1. Taxonomy (NCBI): domain Eukaryota; kingdom Metazoa; phylum Chordata; order Ceratodontiformes; family Protopteridae; genus Protopterus; species Protopterus annectens. The sequence goes on from NC_056746.1 coordinate 1,535,484,436, forward strand.
GAAGCAGCACTTTCGGTTATGTATGCTGGTTGTGCCGGTTGCACTACGGTGCGGTTAAGGGATAATTCCCTTTTCCGCACTGTAGTGCTACCTCGGAGTAAGAATATAAAAGTAGGGGGGTGAGGGGGCACAGCCCCCCACATGGGGGGTGCAGGGGGGCTTGCCCCCCTGCATAAAAGAAGATTTATTGGTTTTTTTTGTTTTTTTGAACGCACTTTAGCAAAAGCGCTTTTTCGGTGAAAACGCTTTCATTAAAGTGCGTTCGGTTATTGTGGATTTGGACTATTGAACTTTCGTTCAATAGTCCTAGATCTATATATATATATATATATATATATGATTTTTTTTCCAACAGTTACTGTAGCAGGCTGGAATGGTGTGGTGTCCCTCATGATCTCTTTTTACTTTTAACTTTGAACTCACACAGTGTTAACCTGGTAACCCACTGGCTGTGATTGCCAGCCTCCTCCCATAAATGGCCATTCTGGTTCGGTTAGAGGTGAGGAGCCTGGCAGTCACCATGACAGCTTGCAAAAGAATGGTCTTGGGTATGTTAGTGGAGCTCCTACACCTGTGCTCTGTATGCAGTTATTGAAGACAAATATATGCAAATAGGCATGGTCTTGAGCATGCTGTGCTCCCTCCAAAATGGCAACACCTACCAAGTCTACCTGTAAAGCTAGCCACTGATTGTTCTGAGTCCTGTTGCTGAAACTGGGAGAGTAACATGCCTCTAACCAGTACATTACCCCATCCCTTCCCCTTGAAGAGGAGCAATCTGACAGAACCTCATAATTTAAATTAAATGTAGCATTAAGCACCTCTTCATTTCTTTGTTGTTCCCCAACAGCTCTTACAGTTGCCTGAGCTGCTAACAGAACTTAGAGTGCTTGTATTATAGTTAGAGCTTTTTTTCCTATTTTCCAGTAGAACTGACATTGCAGAATATATTTACTGTTGGCTAGACTACCTACACATTTCTAGGAGAGTCAGTACCTGAGGTTATCTAACTTTAATAGCAGTTAACACAGTCTAGAGCCTTGAAATCCACTGAGATGTATTTCATTTGGAAATATTTAAAAACAAAGGTGTAGAGTGGTGTGATTTGTTGGGCTTCCACTTCTGCTAGAAAAATCCTCAAACAGTCTAGTGTCCTCTCAAACCCTTGTCCCTAGCACAGTATCTACTGCAGTTGCTCTCCTGCTTTCAGGTTCTTCAGCAAGCAAGGTCCCATCCTTGCTGAGCTGCATTACTAAGTCACACCCTAAAAATGTAGCTAGCAGGTACGACTGGTGCAAGGCAACTGCATAACTTCAACAAGTAAAACAAAAAGAAAAGCCAGCACCAAGGGACTCCATAATGAAAACATGTGTTTAATCCATCTTCCAAATACATGTACACAGACCGGTTTCGGCAAAAAGCCTTCTTCACTGAACATACACAGACCGGTTTCGGCAAAAAGCCTTCTTCACTGAAGAAGGCTTTTTGCAGAAACCGGTCTGTGTATGTGCATTTGGAAGATGGATTAAACACATGTTTTCATTACGGAGTCCCTAAGTGCTGGCTTTTCTTTTTGTTTTATCTGTATTACTAAGTACCACATCTCTCAACGTGTTAGTGCAAGAAATCTGGACAAACCCTGACAAAATGGGGGGATAAAGGCCGAAGAATTGGAGCAGATTTTAAATATTTCTCTTATAAACTTAGAAAGTTGCTAGAGTAACAGGGTTTGTGTTAACATACGTATTCTGAAGGATTTGAAGTTTGCCAGAAAACAACAAATTTTATGAGGAACCAACAAAAAATACAAGGTAAAAACCTGGACATTCTGCAAAAATCGGGACAGCTGAGAGGTATGCTAAGTACACTGCAGAAGGAAAAGTTACATCTGTGACCCATTTTGTGTCACTTACTTTACTTTCATTGGATTTCAACTTTCCTGCCTCACAGTGACTGGCTTGTCTAACCGCTTTTTGTCAGTCACTCATTTTGCAGTTAGAACTGACAAAGCCTTGTATTTAGGGTCCTGCATACACAGTGTTTACTCTCAACACTTTATATACTGCCATGAATTTCTCATGTCTTCGTGTCTAGGGAGTGCTGCATTAGCATCCTTCCCTTTCCTGGGTTTTGTTTTCTAATTTCAGTATGGCACAAGTGCTTGCACACCTGAAGATTAAAGCAGTTTACTTCATACATTCCCTTGGAGAAACTGAGCTAATCAGATTTTTTCTGCTATACAGTTTTTGCTGTTGATGTTTAGATTGTATGACCTCCAGAGCCAGAAGAAGGGAAAGAGTTTGACATCAGTCTTCTTAAAAGGCCATTACTGATTGCAAGATTCCTTTTTACAGATGATATTCCTTCTGCCATTCCCTTTTCATGCCATGGCAGGCATTTCCCAGGTGTCATGGTCAGAATTCATTCTCTTTAAAATAAGCCATTAAGCCATAATGTTAGAATACACCAAGTAATAATCGCTAACAGTTGACTGTGTCCATCCTTATAGAAATTATGAATAAACAATATTTCAGTTTTATGCAAATGCCTTTAAAAAGTATTAGGCCCTTGACAGTATTGAGTATTTTTTGTAAAATTAGGTCCTTTAATAGTGGAAGAGGAGGCTTAGCGTATGAAGTCCACCTTGCATTACAGCTTGTGTGTATCCCCAGACCTTCCATCACAATATTTATTTACTTTTCCTAGCTTCCAGTCACACCCACAATTGAGGCTGTTTCTGCTTCCTGACTTTGATTGAATGCTTTAATGACATTAAACTGAGTTTTGATAGCCTCTGCATTCCTTTGGCAGTCACACGTTGTCTTCCACTTTTTCAGTCCTCACAAAAATTTCATGACTTGCACTTCTGATAGGCAGTCAATCCTATCATTAAGCCATCATGCTGTGTGTACAAATAGCCATTGAACAAATGGATTCAGTGTCCAGCTGTTGCCTTTCTTTGTTGAGAACGATGTTAGAATCATTTCAGACAGTATATGGTTGGTATTCTTTCACCTCAGATATTTTGATCTTCAGAATCTTTTATGTAGATAAACTACTGCTCTGTTTTGGACATTCCAAAAGTTAAGACTTTAAGTTGTTGAATGATAATTTCTTTCTCTTTTACTTGATCCCTTTTCAATTTATAAAACAATATACTCATTAGTAGATTATGTTTTCTGAGGTCCTTTAATGACATATGCTGCTGTTTTAATTTGCCCTAAACATTCCAAAACTGTTTGAATGTAATATCAATCAAATATTGCTTCTTTATAAAGTATTTTATCACTTATTAATTTCACTCAATTAAATATGGCTTTTCCTTATTTGTTTTTTAATGTGGTTTTAATTATGTGTAATAGTTTTTTTATATCGCAAACTCAGAATTTATTGTGTAGAAGGGCACTGCTTATAAAATATTCCAGCATTTTCTTTTACTTTGCTGTTATGTAAAGTCATGCTGCAAGCTATTGTGAGACCTGCATCTAAATACTTAGTTTATCTGGGACTTGATTAAGTGTCACCAGATACATTACTGAAGTATGTATGTACATTGTGGAACTATGTCCACAAATGTAAATTACTTTTATTTTATGTTTGTAGCAATATGTAGTATTTCTTACCTTTCTCTCTTTTTGGTACTTATCACCTTTGAAGTAACCCTTTCTTATTTCTACCAACTCCACATCAAGTAGTGCAAAAAAAAATGTTGAATTCAGCACCCTCTTCTATGCATGTGATAATCTTTCACAGTGTATCTCCTCAGAGCAGGCAGATGCGGATTTGAGAGGCATGGGTACACTATTATACCACAGAATTCTTTAAATATTAAAAAATACAACAGCTTCTGTGAGAACCGCTGTTTCTAAATGCTTTTGATTATATCTGGTTTAGAAGTGTTTGGATGAGTAGTATCTTTTTGATGTATAAATATTTCATCCTGGTATACTAATAGTGAAATAGGATGAGATGAAGCATATTTGTTTTACGTAGCTTATTTAGCCTACAAAGCTATTTACTACATACTACTCTGATCATCATTTTTGTGGTGGTTCATTCACTAGGCAGTAATTAATTAAAATTATTGTGAATGTTTCAAAAACATTTTTTTCTGCCTGGAATTGAGAATAATTGAGTTATATTTTGCAGCTATGATGTATTTTTCGATTAGAAAAATGTTTATATAAAAATGTATATTTGTTTTTTATATTTCTTTACTCGTTCATTACTTCTTGTTGTTATATATAAGTATTTATATACACATTATTACCAATATTGTCATGTAAATTTTGATGCTTTAAAACATGACAATGTGCTTCAACTATTGTGTTGGGCTATACCATGTTTTCCATTGGTTGGGGTTGTGTATAAATAGTCACTATTCCTATTGGGGGAAGAACTTTATTCACTGATGAAGGCTGGGTAGCCAAAACCGGTTTGAACATCAATACAACATTTTGAATATGAATACAGAATAAATATTTAATTGTTCACTTCAGATTTCAGTGTTTTAGTATTGCGATTACTGGTCGTTGGTGTTTGGATTGTCATTGGTTTGGCCGAGCACACCATACTTGCAAAGCATTGAGTTCTTTTTGGAATCTTCCAAACCATTTACATCCACTGCTGTTCCTCCTTCAAGCCATACTGGTCTGTTGGAGCCAGAACATCCAGTACCTCTTATTGTAGAACCTTTGGCTCTGCCACCTCATGAGGACTTGCCGAACTGATATCTGCTCTGACACTTTTGGTGCCTTCCATGGTGTCTAGGAGCCGAAGTTCAGTAGTTGGCCCCGAGGGAGATTCTTGGACCTGAGCCACCTCGGTACTGAGTCTACCTCTCGGTGCATCAGCTCAGCTGAGTTCGGTTCCTACATTGGCTTCAGAGCCAATTTCCCCTGGAACCGAGGGCTACCTCTGCTTCTTTGGAACTGTTAGTGTCCTTGGAACAGGGGGAGTCGGCCTTCGAGGTGATGAGGAGCATGCTGTCCAAATCTGCAGCTCTGTGCAAGGATGCTGATGTTCTTCCCCTGAAAGCACCGGCCTCTGTCTTGGCATCATCCTGTCCACAGGACAACAGAGATCTGCAGCCTCAGGAAACCCCTTGGGGGGGGTCCCCCTTCTTCCGAGACCTCCCCATAATACCCTTCTGAGGAGCCTCCTTGGAAGAAAACATGCAAGTGGAAGCATGTAGACTCCCCTGATGAGTCCGTCACCTCAGACACTGACCTTGAGGAGTCAGAAAGGTCCCCAAGGTCATCCACTGATGATATCTCCTTTGTAGATATCCTTGAGATCCTGAAACAGAGAGGTTGCTGGCCTACCTACCCCTTCTGATGAGGAGTTGGTGTACCTGAAAGCTTTCGGATTTCAACCGTCAGCCTCTTGGGTGTCTTTGCCTTTCCACGAGCTCATGGACTTGGTCAGTCGAAAGGCGTTGGAATCACCTGACACCATGGAGCCAGTCTGTAGGAGGCCAAACAAATTCCTGTCAGCCCCGAAGGAGAAGGATTTTTTGACGAAAGGCATTCCGTAAATGCTATGGTGGTGGCAGCAGCCACCAAGAAGGAGCTTGCAGAGACATCCTCATCTGTCCATCCGCCAAACAAAGGGTCTCGAATGATAGACAGATATAGGAAGCATGTTTTTTCTTCAGCGGCCTTTACCCTTAGATTGCTGAATTATATTACCCATTTTACAAGGCTTCAGAGAGATTTCCTGAAGGACTAGGAGATACTCTACAAGGTACGTCAACTGCAGGGGGTACCAGAGAAGGTTACCGCTCAGTTATCCACCTTAAACTCCATAGTGAACTCCTCTATGAGACTGATATCATACGCAGCAGATGGAGCGAGTAGTGCAGTGGGTTCAGGAGTTTCCCTGAGGAGACACTCCTGGATGCACTTGTGTAACTTTGCGGAACCCTTTAAGTCTACCTTCACAAATGCCCCTTTTGACGGTTCTTCACTGTTTGGACCAAAAATTAAGGTTACTCTCACCAGATGCGAGCAGGAAGGGAAACTCTCTGTGCCATTGGAGTACGCTTTTCTTTCCCCTCAAGACCCTATCCTAAAAGGCAGAAAGGCGAGAAGATATGGTTCAAGAATTGCCAGAGATTTTTCCCAGACGCACGAGGTGATTCCTTCCCCAGGGCTAGAGGGGGGGGGGGATATTGGTAGACGCCGTCCTAGATGCAGAGGGGGTCCGCAGAACCAGGGTGAAAAATGACTCCTTTCGCAGACATCCTTATCAGCGCTCCTGAAAGGAGGCCCTACTGTGCTACTCTGGAGCCAGTCGGGAGACTTTTGTCTTTGTATCCAGAAGCCTGGCAAAATATCATAAAAGACAAGTGGGTACAAAACATAATATCCAGAGGATGCTCCATACCCTTCTCCTACCCCTTCCTCGAACCAGGGAAATCCCGGATGTTCCACCCAATCACAGCGATCAAGCAACTGTTAATAGTTGCTAAACAAGAGTCATCCAAACAAGCCCCGCAGACCAGATAGGATTTGGAACTTGAGATTCTTTTTAGTGCCAAAAAGAACAGGGGATTGGAGACCAAAATTAAGTGAATCAGTAAAGAAGTCCAAGTTCTGAATGGTGACACTGCAGTCTATACTCCCCCTTCTAGGGAAAGACAATTGGATGTGCTCAATAGACCTCCAAGATGCGTACTACCACATAAAAATGGATGGAGCATCGAGGAGTCACTTACGCTTCTGGCTGGGAGCCAGTCACTACCAGTTTCTTGCTCTGCCCTTTGGTCTCACTACAGTCCCCAGAATGTTCACCAAATGCATGGCAGTAGTAACAGCTCACTTGAGACGTCTTGGATTCCAAGTGTTTCCATACTTGGATGTCTGGCTCCTAACTGCCACCACCAAGCAACTACTTCAACAGGCCAGAGACATGACTCTACAAGTTTGTACTCAGCTAGGCATTACAATAAACTTGCAAAAATCTGCCTTGTCGCCCTGTCAGCATGTTACTATTTTAGGTGCAGGAATAGACACCGTTTCAATGATGGCGCGCCTTCCCGCTGACATAATTGCGAATCTCAAACAACAGATATTGCTTCTTCTTCCCAAAGACAAGGTCAAAACAAAGATATTGCTTAAACTACTGGGAACAGTGGCCTCAACCATAACCCTTGTTCCATTAGCCAGGATGCACATGAGAATCCTACAGTGGTTACTCTTCTCCCAGTGGTCGTTTCAAGAACTTCCTCTGTCTCACCCAATCATGATAACAGAAACCTGCAAAAGGGATCTTCGTTGGTATATTCAGTCCAACGAGTTAACCAGCGGGAGACCATGCGTTTCATATCAACCTGTTGCTGCTGTGACCACGGATGCTTCCCAGATGGGGGGGCATTACCTGTGAAAGACAGTCCAAGGCATATGGCAAGAACACGAGACCCATTTGCACATCAGTGTTCTAGAGATGAGAGCAGTGCTTCTGGCATTGCAAGCATTCCACAGCTCTCTACCTCTAGGAAAGATTTAAATCCAGTCAGACATTATGTCAGTAGTATGGTATATAAACAAACAAGGTGGAACCAGATCTTACCCATTTTGTTGAGAGGCTCTGAGGGTTTGGCAATGGGCAATATCTTCCCAACGCTTTCTCGTCGCAACGCACATCCCAGGAAAATCCTGTGTGATAGCCGACAAGCTCAACAGGGCAATTTTGATGACTGACAAGTGGTCTCTGAATCAGAACGTAGCTGAAGAGATCTTCTGCAAATGGGGCCAGCCTTGCTGTGATCTTTTTGCCACCACTATGAATGCCAAATGCAGCAGCTGCTTTGCCCTGATCCCCCTTCTGGGGGAGATACCGAGAGATGCACTTGCTCACAATTGGCCCTCGGGACTTCTTTATTCTTTTCTCCCATTTCCCCTCATATCAAACATCATTCGGAAAGCAAAATCCTTGGGAAGCAAGATGATTCTCATTGCTCCATACTGGCCTCATCAGATTTTGTTTCCCTTTCTCGGGCCTCATCTACTGGAAGATCCATGGATTCTGGACCCAGTTCCAGACCTGCTGACACATATGTCAGGAACGTTCCATCCATCTCTCCACGCCCTCAACTTGACAGTTTGGCTGCTCCACTTCCAACCTTAGTCAGGCTTTAGGATTTCACTCCAGCAGTAAAACATATATTGATATCCTCTCATAAGCTTTCTACCAGGAAACTGTATGCTAGTAAATGGAAAAGATTTTTTCTTTGGGCACAGACCAGAAACATAGATCCCTTCACTGCCCCAATTTAATCAATTCTTGTCTTCCTTTCAGAACTCTTCCAACAAGGCTCAGCCGCTGCCACAATTAAAGTTCAGCTAGCAGCTATTTCCATTTTCCACTTAGGACAGCATAAGTCCAACTTGATGGTGCATAGACTGTGTAAAGCCTTTTTGAAAGGCATTTCCTTACTGAGACCTCCATTTAAAGAACCTGTCCCTCCTTGGGATTTAAATTTTGTCCTTTCACACTTAACCTCACCATCCTTTAAACATTTGTCCACTTGCGAATTGAAATTCTTCTCTTGGAAGATGATTCTTCTGGTAGCCATAACCTCAGCTAGAAGAATTTCAGACCTACAAGCGCTTTCAGTCAAGCCTCCTTATTTGATCTTCCATAAATACAGGGTTTCTGTTTGAACTAACCCTTCCTTTGTCCCCAAGATTTGCTCCCAATGTAATATTAACCAAACAGTTGAACTTCCAGTATTTTTCCCAAACCATACCAACAAGGCAGAATACAGACTTCACCAACTTGATGTACATAGGCAGCTGAGGTTCTATCTCCACAGAACTATAGAATTCAGGACGTCAGACCAGTTATTCATATCCTTTTCGGAGGCAAGAAAGGGTATGCCAGTCTCTAAAATTGCATTATCTAATTGGCTTTCTAATTGCATGACTTTTATATACTCTTCCAATAACAAAGAACTTCCCTTCAGAGTTAGAGGTCACTCAACCAGATCAGTAGCAACATCCACTGCTTTTCACGCCAAGATTTCAATGTACAGTATTTGTGCAGCTGCAACTTGGGCATGCCCACATACTTTTATTACTCATCACAAAATTGACTTGGCCTCCAGGGACAGAGCTTCCTTTGGTTCCACGGTGCTCAAGAGTGTATTCCCGTGAGCCACCAGAGGAAAACGTTCTAGGGACGCTGTCCTACATGTAAGAATGAAGGCAAGATAGGACTACATAACATAAAGAAGTTATGTACTCACCATAACATTCTATGTTTGTAGTCCATCTCTCCCTTCATTCTTACGAACCCACCCACCTACCCCTGTCCATATAGTCCTAGAGGACCTGGTAGAAATTTTGCTCCTTCCTTATGTTGGAGACCTTTCACTATTGTTTCTCCTTTACCTGAGAGTTTAGTACAACTAATTTCTATTATAGTTAGCAGCAAACAAGATCTGAGGATTGATACCACTGCATTATGGGATACCTACCTTGTCACGAGCAAACTTAAGAGACTTCAAGCTTTGTAATCGACCAAGTCGGAGTCAAGGATCGGCACCGAACCCACATGTACGAATGAAGGGTGAGATGGACTACAAACACAGAACATTATGGTGAGTACATAACTTCTTTTTGTATCTGGTTCCACTAGGGGCTGTTTGTCGTTTTTCTTTCATAACTTATATCTATTATTCAATAAATAATGTTGAAATTTTAAAACTTGTTAGGACTTCAAAGACGGCTAAATACTAATCAATATCTTGATTGTAGCTCTCACTTTGCAAAAACAGAAACTGAAACAAAGCCAGTAAAAGCTTTTCATTTGGGTAAAATTCAGGTGTTCATCATACCTACAGCTGCAGGAGCCTTTGGGCTATATGGATTGTGTCTTGCCCAAGACATAATAACCATCCAGTTTCCAAAAGCTCTGCCTGCCTCCCACACTTCCACTCTGACTGCTGACTGGTCAGCCTTGAGAAGGGAAAATCAGCAGTCAGAGTGAAAAATCCTCAGTACTTCAGGCCCATATGTGGAAGTTTGTGCTTTTTTGTATAGAAGTTTGTGCTTTTTTTGTATAGACAGTTTGAGAAAATTAGCTACCATACTGCCTTGAAGGTAGTACCTATCTCAGTTCTATTATGTCTAATATTAGAGTGTGTATGATTGTGCAGATACTGTATCTAGTGCCACTGCGCCTGCTACAGTTTTGAGGAAGTAAGCCTGGGCACATAATGATGAGGTAAATCTGAAGTTTTGAATTCAACTTTAGATAAGGAGGTTTTATTTGGCCCATCTGCTGTGTAGAAGTCCTTAAACCATTGCAAATGAGAGGGAAATTAATTCAGGGAGTTTCCAAGATTTTTCTGAACTCCCTTTCAAATCTCCCAGATCCTCTTTCACAGCAAAGAAACAAAACAATCTATCCCTGCTTTCTCAAAATAAACAGGGAAATAAAAAGAGGTGACAGTAGGGGAACAACAAGTAACAAGGATTATTTCATAAAACAGGACAGTCGATACTTTCAGAATGACTATACGAGCATTATTTCTCCCCTCCCTCCACCAGCATTCTTCCTCCCATTCCCTGCCTTCCTGCCCCTCTCTCTCAAAGGCTGTTCTTGCAACTATCTCTATACATTCTGCTTTATTAACAGATTGTTGTAGATTTCTGGGTGTTAAAGGTGGTTCAAGAGGGATACAGTTGTCACTGGATACAAATACCTCCTTTCAAGGGAGTTCCTCCCCCACCCTCCTAACCAAGCAGCATTTTCTTCGGGTTCTTCAGCACTTAGCCTAGGAATCATGAAACTGGCGTCATTAAATCAAAGGGGCAAAAAATTATATTCCAGAGTGTTTCTGATAACCAAAGAAGGAGGCCTGTTGCAAAACAGAACTAGATCTTTCCTTCCTGAATGTGTGTGAAAGTTCCAAAATTCAGTTTGTTGACCTTTCAGTGTCTGTCACCTTCCACATGGAAGCTTTATGGTAACATTAGAGTTAAAAGATGCATACCATCACATTCCCATAGCCACAAGCTATAGGAAGGTTCCCAGACTTTCTGTGAATAGATCACATTATCAGTTGTTTATAATACCTTTTGGGGTATTTACTGCCCCAGTGGTATTTTCAAAGTGTCTGGCTCCACTCATTGCTTATTGCAGTCTGAATTGACATATTTCCTTATTTAGGTAACTTGCTCACTTATGCAGAGTGCTTCCCAGATTTCTAGAGTTATTACAATAGGTTTCTTGTCTTCTGACTAAACTGGGGCTCCAGATAAATCTTCAGAAATCCTCCTTGACCCCATCACACAGGATTGTCTGTGTAGGATGTTTTATAAACACATTGCAGCAAACATTGTTTTTTTTTTGACACAGGAGAAAGATTATCATCTTCAAACTTTCCTGAACTTCTCTTCTCAGTCACAGACTTCATCAAGAGAATATCCCAGGATCCTGGGGTTCATGGCATCTATGATTTTCATGATTCCTCTTGCCAGGTTACACATGAGAAAGATTCAGTGGCTTCTAAAAAATACATGGAAGCAGCATTTGCCCGCTCTGGAATTTCTGATTCCAAACTTGAGTTTTGTGGGGAAAAAATCTGCACTGGATGAAGTCTACAAATATAAGCAAATTCAGGTTTCCCCTTTGTCTTCTATCTCCAAGCCAATCTGTAACTGTTGATGCCTCAGATTTTGCTTGGGGGTAGTTTCAAAGGGGGTAAAATTGCAAGGCCTGTGGGATTCCACAGACAGACCAAAGCAAATAAATGGCAAAGAGTTGCTGGCTGTAATCCATGCCTTAAAATCTCTCAGTCACCTGTAGTCCACAGGACCTCTTCATGTGATTACAGACAACACCATAGTGATGTGGTACATCAACAAACAAGGGGTTACTAGGTCTTACCCTTTTTGTAGGCTGACCATTATAGTTTGGGAGAAGGCTCTTCAACATTCATTAAACCTCAAAGCATCCTACATTCTTTCAGAAGAAAACGTATTGGCAGACAAGTTGCTGCCATTACAGACCCTCACGAATGGAAAATGAATGAGGAGGTCAACCAGGAAATTGTCCAGTTGTGGGGAGCACTTCTTGTATATCTGTTTGCATGTTTTCAAAGTCAGACAACCTCATATCTATTAAATGGGGGTTTAGCTCAGTAGTAGAGCATTTGACTGCAAATCAAAAGGTCTCCAGTTCAAATTCAGGTGCCCTCTGTAGGGGTGGCTTTTTCCATTCATAGGTTATGTTTTCACTGGCTGTGCTTTCAAAGAAAATTAAGCCAAATTGCAGAAACACCATATGCTTTCTCTCACCACTTATAGCCAGGATCTCTGATGGTGCATTTCACTCACTTAGGGTTGGGAGGGGGCTGGTATAATGATTAAGATGTTTACCTTAGAGAAACAAGGTACAGGGTTTGGTTCTCATCTTTGAAGGCAAAATGGCTCAGAATGGCCCACAAAGGCAGCTGGCCTAGTACTTACCTATGGACAACTAAACAAACTCTGCTTCAGGACTCCTTGCAAACAGGTCTAGAAACAGACGCATTTTCATTACCGTAGACAGGAATATTTCCACCCTTTCTACTAATATCCAGGATAATTCTAAAGGTTTAGAAGGACTCTCCAAAAATAATTGTTGACCCTTTATTGGCTTAGGCAGCATTGACTATCCCTTCTTATGGAATTGTCCAACAGCAGTCACCACAAACTTCCTCATAAACTGGACCAGCTCATATAAAACAGGGGAGTTTGATACATTCTGAACTGAAACATCTGTAACTAACTGCTTGGATGATTCAACTGCAATTCCTTTTAGGCACCTATTTTAAGAGGACATACAGCAGGTACTAAAGGAGGCATGAAAACCTGCTACTAGGATGTCAAATATTGGCAAGCAGAAACAATTTTTTGTTTGGTACCTAGCCAATAATCAGGCCCTGTCAGGGATTATTTGCCACTGATGCTCAAATATTTATGTGATTTGCTAGCCTCTGGCCTCTTATACTTCTTTAGTATATTTTGTGGCCATTTCAGCATGTTTACCCATGGATCCTTCATTTTCTTCTATGTTTTTGGTAGAACAGTTTCTTAAAGGAATTGTACACCTGGGTGCTCCCCGTAAACAGGTTACTCCTTCTAAGTTCTTAAGTTTGTGTTGGAAGAATTAACCATGTCTCCATTTGAACCTGCTAATCATGCACATTTAAAGTTCATTACATGGAAAACTGTTTTTGTCATAGCTCTGGCATCTGCAAAAAGAGTATCCGAGTTGCAAGCTGTCATAGATAGAGAAGCCTATTTGGTCTTCCATAGGGATAGAGTATCATTATGAACAAATCCCTCAGTCATGCCTAAGGTTGTTTCAGTCACTTGAATCATGCCATCAATCTACCAAGCTGTCATAGATAGAGAAGCCTATTTGGTCTTCCATAGGGATAGAGTATCATTATGAACAAATCCCTCAGTCATGCCTAGGGTTGTTTCAATCACTAAGAAATCTTGTAAAGCGTGTAGCTCCACGTGGAGCGCACTTTATATTGAACACCTGAGGTCAGCGAAGTGTATTTACTTTAATTTTTATGCAGATTGTAGATCCAGAAATTTAGTTTATTTAGCACAGTGTAGAAAGTGTACAGGGATCTACATAGGAAAGATGAATCGTACACTTAAAGAAAGGATTATAGAACATTGTAATGACATCAGGAATGAGAAGTCCACTAATGCACTAGTGAAGCATGTAGCAGATAAGGGTGCTGAACATGTATTTAAGTTCCTGGTTTTGAGTTTATTAAATAATGACATTAGGGAAGGTAACCTAAGTAACAAAACTGAATATACTGAATTGCGGTTGATGATTGTAAAGCTAATTGTGCTCCTTGTTTAAATGAGTATATCTCTTTAAAACCTGCTCTTTAGAGCAGACGTTTGTTTCACTAGTTTTATTGGTTTTTGGTTTAGTTTGTGTAATTTGAATGGTCTTTGGTTCTTTTAAATTTTGTTAATTTTGTTTGTTCACTGTTTATGGTCTGAAGAATCAGGGAAGCCATGAAAGCGCTTACCAATTTTTATCTGTTTTTATTTATATTAAATAATTGTTTCAGCCTATTTTGGACATTATTTTTACTTTCTTTTTGATCTATTTGTGTCCTCAGTCCACTGTTCAATGCTTCTGGTGTCCTCGGATATTTCCTTTTGTTACGGCCACCATGGTAAATCAGTTCCAGGCAGAATTAAGCCTCACTCTCTGAGGGACTTTCCACCTTCTATGGTATAGTGGAAAGGGGTGGACTATAGAAATATTCTAAATGCAACTACATGGTCCTCTATATAAGCCCTTACAAGGCATTACAAACTGGATTCCTTTTCTGTATGTAGGATTGGCTTTGCTAGAACCATTTACTAGGGGCTACTACATCCATATCACTCCTCCTCCCAGGTAGGATAGGCTTTAGTAATCATCCCATGTAGCCCAAGGATTTCTGCAGTAGAATTGATGAACATAGTACAGTTGTGTAAGTTGCACTTACCCATAGCAGCAGATATTCAAATACCTCACTGTTTGCAGTAGCTACAACCACCCTCCAACCCCCTATTCGTTATAGTTATTTTTGGAAAATAGATTTGATGGCTGTTTCCTGTTTTTTAGTTCAGGAAGAATATGCTACTACTTAACTTTTGGGCACGAATGTCATAAAGAGATTTATAACTCTAACTGCAGACTTTCCCTCCTCAGGGCTGACCATTCAGCAGTCAGAGTGGGAAATGTGGGAGGGAGCCAAGGCTTTTGGAAGGCAGCCCGTTGTTGTGTCTTGGGCAAGACCCAACCTATGTAGCCTAAAGGTAACTGCAGCGTTGAAGAATTCAAACAACTATTGTTATGGGTGAGTGCAACCTACACATCTGTACTTTACTGGCTTGTAGTTACACTTTCTGGGTGCCAGCAAAGAAGTGTGGAGAAAGTAAAGAAAAACAATCAGAAAAAGAGAAGAAAAGAAAACTCTGGCTGGGAAAAGTCTTGCAGCTGTTCAGCAAAATGCAGTTCAAATGTAAGCTTTGGTCCAGTGTTTAAAGGAAAAATAAATCAGATGCACTCAGAGATGTTCAAAATAAGATAAATGCTAAAGGAATATATACAAACAGCAAAATGCTTGAAAAACAGAATAATCTTTGATTAGCTATTCAGATGAACTGTTAAAACTATAAACATCAAAGGTTGAAATGAAGAGCAGGCTGGCTGAGCAAGATACTTCTCAAGAACTGTTTCAAAAAATAGAGTTAGAAGACAGAGCTCACAGAAAAAATGAGATTTTTTTTCTGTACCAGAGAAACTGGAAGAAATGGACTGCATTCATTTTATGAGTATACAAGTAAGCAATTGGACTGGTATTAGTTGAGAGGACACATTGTGTGTTTGCTTCAAATCTGTCCATGAGAAAGCAGCCAGGTACTATTTTAGTAAAGATGCAATCATACCAGTAGAAAAAGTTGCTTCTGACAAAATTGTGGCACAAGAAAAAGTTATTGAAAACTGTGGTCAGCAAATTGTTTGTTTATTCACTGTACACTAAGCACAAGAAAAGCAAGTTTATCCCAGCAGTCTCAAAATGATAAAAGGCAGGTGAGATTCAAGCTGCTGTATCCAACTATCTTCTGAAATTTTTTTCATGGAGAATCAAAGACATTTTTTGATGCAGAACAGGCTAAGGAAGACATAAAAAAGTTTATCCAACAAACAGTGAGGCAGCAAGCAGAAAGGGACTGGCTCTTACTATTCTGACAATAACAAAACCCACAAAGATACATGGCCAGTGAAACTTCTTCAATTGTTCCAAAGGAAAATGCCTGAGAGATAGAAAAAAAGCACAGAAGCTGATTAGAAGAATCAGGGGTGCCTTGGACTTGAACCAGAATCTGGTGTTGGAAGATAGGCATGATCAGGAAGACCAAAAACATTATTAAGTTAGTGAATAGATGGGAGACTATAAGCATCCTCGTTATGTAAGAGTAGATGTGAAATGTGGCTTTGTTAGAAGAAGAGATACTGCAATTTCAATGACTAAGTTAAATTGGTGGGGATGAACTGAAGAAGTAATTGTAAGTAAAACAGTTTTGCTGTTATTAATATTTCTATAAAATGTCACAATGTAAATTGCTTATGTTGCAAATCATCTTTGGTATAGTGTGCAGTCAGAGGGCACTTAAATGTGAAGTCGGGGAAGTCTTATCAGTGACTATTGTATATGTCAAAAATATTAAAGCAAGAAAGTACTTAGTTGTAAGGAATCCAGACTTTATACTGTACATAGGTACAAAAGGCTGGACAGAAACAAGTTAGAGTTAATATAATGTTGTGATCTTCATCTGCTGGGGGTGTAAAAATGTATAGATTACATTATATGTAGACCTGAGTTAATAGTTCCCCTTGTTTTTACAGAGGTGGCTATCAAAATTAATGTCTTTAGTTTAAACTGTAGACAAGTTTGTTATGCAGTCAGGCTTGAAAATAAGGTAAAATGATGAAAAGCATGGGAAGTGTTAGTTATTTCTTGTATTTGCAAAGTCATTAGCTATTTTTCCATTACCAAAGGCTTTCACTGGGAGATGACATGTCTACAGGTGCAAGCAATTACTCATGAGAAGTCGGATCAGTATCTTCTGAGTAAAATTTGCAAAGACTCTTTCATGAATCTGCAAAGTTACTGTCTTTTTTTCATTGCTAAGTGCGCTTTCTTGGAGACAAAAAGTTTGCAGGTGCAAGCAGTTAATCATGAGATGTCTGAACACTGTCTGCTGAAAGGAATGGTCAAGCTACAGATTAATTAATATTTAAAGGTACATTGACGAGCAGTTCAGTTTAAAAAAATAAATGAAGTTTGCTACTGTAAGAAGTGAGTAAGTTGTACACATAATTCCCTTCTCAGCAGCCATGGTACTTTAATGCATTTAATATAACTGCACAATTTAGTTTATTTGTTTAAATGTAGCCAGTGCACATTTTCATAGGGCTAAAAGTTAATATTTACTAAAACTTTGCATGCTATTTTTCATATCTGGTAGGGGAATAAAGATAAAAGAACTGACCACAATGTATGTAAGTGGGAATGCAGCCCCACACACGTGGTTTAGCATGGATTCCTTTAATTTTAGAATAGCTAGTGCCTATAGGTGCAGTTGTCATTTTGAGGCAACTGCTGCTATCTGGAGGGATACAATTATTATTTTTTTTAATGTACATAGTTCTGTGTGTTTTCTGTAAGTTAAAATTAATGAGGGGTTTCTGAAACCCTACTTTTTTTTGTTTGATTTTATTCATTGAGTCTTAAAAATGTGGCATAGGTTCAAATGGAAATGAGAAGGAGAAACTAAGAAAGACCTCATCATGCTAAGCAGTGTGTACATGTGAGCTAAACATTGTAAATATGCATTCAAAAGGACTGTCATGTATAAAAGGTGTAAGGAATAGCTTTCTACCATAATGGCTAGTGTATGTCTGTATTGTCATGGAATGTAAATGATCTTTTAGGTTTAGACAAAAACAGAGTATTGAATTATGTTAAGAAATACAGGGTAGAAATAGTACTGCAGGGTTCACATTTGGATAGAAGTGAGCATGTTATTTTAACAAAGGAGTTCAGGGTGGACATTCAGCAGAATATCTGGGACAAAGGAAGAACAAAGTAATACTTATTGTTAGAGGGACTGCAGAAGTGATAGAAGAGAGGAAAATAATGATAGATTTGTGGTAGTAAGGGGTTACTGGCAAGGGAGGATTATTATGCTGGCTTGTATTTATATTCTACCTACAACTGCATTTGTGGATCTTAAGGAAATTATGGGATGAATAATAAGCTTTCAGCATGGAATATTATGTATAGGTGGAGACTGAAACTCAATTTGCAACACTGAGGATGTACCAGGGGGCATAAAAGGAAAATATGTCAGAAAGGGTATAGATGTCTGCAGAAATATATAAGAATATTTGGTATTAATGTGATTTCAGTAGTAAGAAGGCAAACAGAATTTACGGGTCTACTTTATCCTGTCGAAAGACGATTCCATCGAATACTAATCGTGCGACACATAAACAGCGAAACGCAAATACGTCGAACCAACAAAACCACGAAATTTAAAACGTCGAACCATCATAGTTGGCCAATCCCACTGCCCGCAACACACTACGTACCCAAACACAATAACAAAAAACACATACATACACTAACAAAAACCCTACTTCTAGCCCTACACTAAACTCCACATACACAACTATCTATGCACTATCCTTAACCCCTCCCTAACCCTAAGGTCTGTAACTACCGCACACTTACCCTACAAAGCTATACCCAAACAAACTAAAATTCCACACACATACACTTAACAAAACCCTACACTAAACCTTACATACATTACCTACCTATGCACTTACCTTAACCCGCACCCTAACCTTAAGTTCCATAACTATAGCACATTTACCTTACGAAGCTATACCACAGATGGGCCAACTATGATGGTTCAACGTTTTAAATTTCGCAGTTTCGTTGGTTCGACGTATTCGTGTTTCGCTGTTTATGTGCCGCACGATTCGTATTTGACGGAATCATCTTTCGACAGGATAAAGTAGACCCAAATTTACATATTATCTCCTAAGGTACAAGGACTGGACTGCACTGGATAGGAATTGTATTTCCCAAGAGTATGCATGTTTAATTGATAACTTTGACACACATCCAATAACCTTTTCACGTTATGCACCAATAAAAACTAAGATAAAGAGGCAGGTAATGAACTAAAAATGGTGCACTGGCAGTTTTTTTACTTGCCTGTTTGAAAGGAGGAGTTTGAGGAATGGTTAGTGGAAATTATTTACATTTATTAAGGAAGATATAAATATCTTAATAAGGAAGAGCTAGTGAGTGGGGCATAATGAAAAACGAGTTTAAAAAAAGGGAAGAAATAAGAAAGAAAGAAAGATACGCAGAAAAAGTAATAGGGATTATTTATTGAGGTTGACAAATGATAAAGTATTGCAGAATAAGGGGACTCTCAAAGAAAAAGAAAAGGAGCAACTGCAGAATGCTAAAGGGAAGATAAGGGGATATTTAGATAATATGCAGGAGTTTTAAAAAGTAGCTGTTAAGTGGCTATTTTTGATAACTTCAGAGCACAAAAAAGTTTCAACACAGGTAAGGTAGCAGAAAGTGGAAAGGGTTGTTCCCAAACTAAGGGAACATACAACAAGAAAGATAACCAGAGATATGAATGACTTTTATCATATGTATTGTATCTGTAACAGTGCTTTAACTTGTTTAATGTAACAGTTTTTCTGTATGTATGTATGTATGTATGGAGCTTTTCTCCCCGGGCCTCTGCTGAAAATGGACAAGTATCCCGTCGGACTATCCCAGTCAACAAATGTAAAATAAAATAAATAAATAATATACAGGTATTAGAGATATGTCACAAATGTTATGAAATCTGTGTAAAGCAGAGGAATATGGAAACCAAGAAAATGTACAAATGGAAATATTTATGGAAGACTTGATTATGCCAAAGTTAAAGGAAGATGAGGCTCAACAGTTAACAGATGAGTTAGGAAGAGATGAGATTAAAGCCAGTTTTGAACAGATGATACTCCTGTGAAAGGTGGGAAGTTGGGAGGGAAGAAATGATAAACATATGGAAGATTTTAACAGTATTTAATGAGGGGGGGGGCTACCAGCATCTGGGAAGAAAGTTGGATTGTCTGTATTATCCAGCTTCAATTTTAAACCTTGATTCCGAAGTGTTTGTCTGTATTAGCTAATTGTAAGATGTTGCCAGAAATTCATAGCTCTGGATCATTGTTGATTTGTGGAAAGGAGGCAAACATTTGGCAATATTAAAAGAAGAATAATGGATGATCCAGAGGTAAGCGATGTGTAAGAAAACACCATGATGCAGAGCAAGCATTTGTCAGAGTCACCTGGGGTTTTGAATAGGACAATGGTAACATTTAATTTCCCTAAAAGACTACTACAGTTAATTAGCAGGATATATGAAGGTCAGAGGCAAGAATTAAGGTAGAAAGATTCCTCTCTAGCAAGCTATGCTTGAACAGATGAAGTAGGCAGTGGTGCCATCTTTCCCTTTGTTATTTGCTTTACATTTTGAGTCATTTATCAAAGGAAGTAAGGGACTAATGCATTCAAGGATATAAATGGTATGGTAATCAAAAAAAGTTAGTTGCAGTTGGAGGTAATATTAGTTTGTGCTTAATAAATACAGGAAATGATATGTCATTATTATGGTTCATTTTGATACAATTCCAAGTCTTTCAGGACATAAAATTAATGGAGATAAAACAAAAGCTGTAGCAGTAAACTGTTAACTTGTGCATGACTTAGTTCAGCAATACTGATATTAATGAAGACATGATAAAATAGAATATTTAGGTCTGTGAATTAAAAAGAATTCTGTTATGGCAGCTAAGGATACATGGGAAGAGACTAAACAAACATTTATACGAACATTGAGAAACTACTTTTCTTGATTATTGATATGGATATTTTGATAGAAGCCGTGAAAGTGTTCTTGAGTCCCTTAAGTTCTATGTACAGGTCAGACATATTCTTTTTATCAACCACAGGAGAAGTTGTGGAAGATAATTAATAAAGAGTTGAAGTAATTTATTTGGGAAGGGAAGAGAGAAGTGGGATAAGTTGATTTTCCCATCTAAACAGATTGATTAGGATTTCCTGATTTGAAGGAATGCAGTTAAGGCTCATATGCATAATGCAAGCAGGTTATAAATCAAATTGGAAAAATATGATGAAATTGAGAGGGAGTTTGAGAAACAAGGAGAGAGTTGGATTTTGGATGCTTGTCCTTAGGGAGAATACCAACAACCATCCAGAATATCATATTTAGGAAGTAGCAGAAGGTATTCTAAGATCTAAGCCAACACAGGAATGAACAGCATGAGGGGTGACTGCAAGTAAATGTATAGAAAAAAGGTAAGAAGGAGATGGAATGCATTTGAGAAAATTAGCAATGGAACCAGTGTATTGGGATCAAATAACTATAGAAGGAAAGATAATAGAGTGGGATGTTGCTTAGCAGAAATATGGGCTTCAGGTTACCTTGACTACCAGGGACTGATAGAGTACAGGCAAATAGAATGGGATAGAGGAGCGCTAAGAGAAATGTCAGCTCTGGTAAAGGTTGCAGTTAAGGTTAGAAGAGAAGCTGCTGTTAAAAAGGGATAATTACTAGAACATTTACAATATTGTATGATAACTATAAGAACC
Organism: Protopterus annectens; assembly: GCF_019279795.1. Lineage (NCBI taxonomy): Eukaryota > Metazoa > Chordata > Ceratodontiformes > Protopteridae > Protopterus > Protopterus annectens. The sequence goes on from NC_056746.1 coordinate 1,535,505,716, forward strand.
AATCAGGGGAGGTTAGAAAAATTTGAGAAGAGAGAATGTAAAGGCAATTTACAAAGTAAAAATGAGATGGCATCTGTATGCCTCCCAATTATGCAAAAAGTCCAAAAGGTTTAGGATTTTTGTTTGAAATTGCTTGCATAGATATTTTCAGAGCTCAAGCGTTCTTCAGAGATTTTTTCCTTGGGTGGATAGCAAATGCTAGAGGTGTGATGAAGAAGACAGAGGTAGTTGTCAACATTTTTTTTGAAAATATAACAAGTAGGCTGGTTTTAAAAATTCCTTACAGAATACTTTGTCAAAAACGCTGGAGAAGAAAATCATTGTAACTATGAAAATGATTCTTTTGAACTGGATCTTAGGATTTAATTCCGTATACATAGTGAGGCCAAAACAACAGTTCATTAAGGAACAGCTTGTATATGTAGTCTGATGTACAGTTTTTGTACATATAAATTGGTTGAAATTATGCAAACATTTTGGTACATAATTTTTAAGTAATGAATATTTAAAAGAGTTATAAATGCATATCTGGAGGGGTCAGAGTATTGCTGATAGAACTGTGCATAGGGTCGCACTACAGTGTGGAAAAGGCCATTTATAACTTTCAACAAAATGAGTTTGAGTCAAGTGAGTTTTCAGTGAAGTGAGCTTTCAGTGAAGTGGTCCTAGTAATTTCATTTTCAATCAAGTGCGTTTTCAATCAACCGTAGTAGACCCATATATATATATATATATATATATATATATATATATATATATATATATATAGGTTCATAAACACACACACACACGTGTGTGTGTGTGTGTGTGTGTGTGTGTGTGTGTGTGTGTATTCACAAGTTTATGCCAGCTATTCCCTGATATATAGTTGATCTAATTCATGAACTTCTATGGCAATGTCATAAACTCATCAGCTTTTCAGCAACATAGGTCATTTATTCTTCCTTGGGAGTAGGCACTGCATCTGTGGATGAAGAACCAAAATGCAAAGTTGTCTGCTAACAGTAACATCTGCATTAGGAACAGTGTTCCTTAATATGAAATTACTCAAGTGATATTTGTTTTGCAGAGATAGTCTATATGGCCTAGCATGTATTGCCAAGTAGTTAATATTTTTTTTATGTTTTCATCATGAGTTCTCTTCTGTTAAACTTGTGGTATGGTGTGATGTTACTGATATTTGCACTGTTTTAACATAGTTCAGCCATTGCTTCCAAAATAAAAGTGCATGTAATTTATTTCTTCATAACCATAAGAAGTGTACACGAGTAAGATGTTAACCATAACTGTTGGGTGGGGATTTAGGGGTGTATCTTTGAATGAAAGTAATTTACTCTCATTTCATCTCTTCATTTTAAATTGTCTTTTAATCTGACTTTGCAGGGGCTCATAGTCCAAGACTAGTGTACATATATGGTAAGTTGGAATACTATACTATCTATTGTGAAATACAGTAGTGTGTCCATTATTTTTATCACAATCTAAGGAATACTTAGTTAACAAAGTGGCTAGAACTGTTGGGTGGAGGTGGGCTGTGTCTGTAGGTAAAAGTAACTTACACTCTTGCCACCTTGCTTATTTTAAACAGCCATTATTCTAGCTTTACAGGACTAGTGTACATTTGTGTGAAGTAATTTTGCTACTGTGTTTGTCAAAAATCAAATACATTAAGGCGGTGATTACTATTTTATTATTATTATTATTATTATTATTATTATTATTATTATTATTATTATTATTACCATTTTTACTACTACTATTATTATTACCATTTTTTCTAAAGTCATGCATCTAAAGTGCACACTGTCAATACTTTATGGGTATTTATTTGTTTTATTTTATTTTCTAATTTGATAACCAGGTATGTGAGTTGGTCCACAGACCATTTTCACTCACAACCTGAGGTACAGTAATAATGATGATACTTAATGCCAGTACAATGAATACATTTAGAAATTCAACTCAGGAATCAGTTATATTAGAAATGAGATATGGAAGATCCTACACATTAACAGAATAAGTTCTCAATGCACAAACTCTTCAGATTTAGCCATTTGAGGATATCCAAGATGGCTGCACACTGATCAACAACTGAAGAAAGAGTGCCATTGAAACTGTTTTTTGGATAAAATTCAGTAAGTAGTACACATTGCCTAGATGCCAGCAAAGAAGAAATTTGCAAAACCTGAAATAAATCAACCAGAAAAGGGGAACAGAAAATATGATGTAGTAAGGATTCTGCAGCTGTTCAGCAAAAAGCTGTTCAAACTTCAGCTTTGTTGCAGGAGATGGCTTCCAGTAATTTAGAGGAAAAATAAATAAAATGTATTTTGATGTTTTTAAAATAAATGAAACACTGAATGAGTATATCAATTCAAATAACAAAATGGTGTAAAAAAAGAAGTTTTAACTAGTCATAAAGATGAACTAAAAAAACTGCAAAAATCAGAGGATAAAATGAAGAAAAAACTTTAGAGTATAGCAAGAGAAGGAAGGCTCAACCCAAACAAGTTTAATGTTAATATGTTATAATCATAAGCTACTGGGATGGCAATGTGGTGTAAAAGTGCACTGATTATATTATTTGTAGAATTAAGATATTTTGTCTTATTTTTGCAAGTGTGAGGGTCTAGATCAATGCCGTTGGCTTGTGCTAGAGATAAGAGATTTTTCAAGCAAGTAGGCTTTAAAATAAGACAAAATGATGAATGCCATGAACAATGCAAAGTTCCCTTCATCTAAAAAGATATTAGCTTTCTTTTTTCTTCACTAGCAAACGTTCAATGGGAGTCAAGAAATCTGCACCTGAACATAATTGTATGTTTTGATCTGAAGTAGTTACTTCATTTGCTCTGTAACCTGTGGGTATCGGATCCGATCTCGGATCTGAGCCGGCAGCTTCACAAGCTACAAGATCCAAGCTCCTAGCTCCTCCCCTACCCATAATCCCCTGCCACTAACTGTATTACCCCAGATCATTTTTGCAGCGGCTGAAGACAGCTACTTTTTGAAGAGCTCCTTAGCTAAATTGGTGAGACTGTTCCTTTTTCTCTTAGAGAAAAGTTTTTTCTCAGAGTTTGATTGTTGTGTGTTTGTTTAGTGTCCATATAGACAATATAGTTAATTAAATAGTTTTTTTTTTTTTTTGTGTAGTAGTGTTAGTTTTCTGTGTCCACCCCTCCCCCACTTAGTGTTTGGGTGTGCGTGTATTTGTGGTAATGGCTGAAGGGCCCAAGGCCATTTTTTCAAAATGTACTGAGTGTGGCCATAAGCTTTCTCCTGCTGATGGCCACACTCAGTGCGTTTTATGCCTGGGGGTGGCCCATTTATCGACGGCTTGCCAAATCTGTGCAGCCTTTCACCCCCGGGCACTTAGGGACAGGAAGAATAAGCTGATCCTGGTGGGCTTGCTCCCCCAGGATTCGGCTGCTTCTTCCTCCCCCTCCAAGGCTCAGGCTGTCTCCTCAGCCCCAGTGCCTTCCGCTCCCCCCGCTCAACCGGGGACTCAGCCTCCCACTTTGGGTTTGAGTTCGGGGGACTCTGGTGCCTCTTCCTCCCAAGAGAAGAGGCACAAAGATAAGGAGAGACACAGGTCTCAAAAAAGGCAGGCTGAGACTCAACCCTCAGCCCCGCCATCTAAGCTGGCTAGCTCTCCCTCGAGGGTTTCCGGATCCTCCCCCTCTCGGCTCCGTTTGCCTCGCTTTTCGCCGGAGCCAGAGGGGGAGTACCGGTCTCCCTCGAGGTCGTCGAGGCGACCCTCCCGGCCTGCCTCGACGACTTCCTCTAGGTCGACCAGGAGCCTCACCAACGCAGATATGGATCAGATGATGCGTCGATTCTTGCAGACCCAAATGCAGATGGGGGTGCTCTTGCCTCCCCCCCCCCTCAGGGGGGGAGTGCGGCCTCTGTCTTTGCTCCGATCACTCCTTCTCCAATCCGTTTTCAGGTTTTGGAGTCATCAGATTCGGGCCCTTTCGGAGCCGGGGATTCGTCGGCGCCGATAGCTCCGGTCTCTTCAACGCCGACCATGCCCTCGAGTATTTCAGATCCGAGTTCTCAGGGCTGAGGGTCGGATCCGGGGGAGTTGATGCGTCTTCGGTGCCATTGAGGTCAGAGCACACTTCTCTCGGATTCGACTCCGGTCCCTACCTCGGAGCTGAGGAGATTGCTCTCGGAGCCCGGGGAGAGTAGTTCTCCTTCGGCTTTTGAGGTAGTGGAGAGGGTGCTGTTGCGGTCCTCCAGGTCCCCGGTCTGGGCTTCGTATCCTCCTGCATCCCTGCTGCATATGGGTCTATCCTCCATTATCCGTCCATTGGGACAGCCTGCCCAAGCCCTCCAGCCGGTTCCCGTGGAGGAACAGGAAGCCGTTCACGAGCCCTCCTCGGACAGTCCCACAGAGGAGGTCCCTAGTAAATGGATGTGTAAAAGGAGGCACCTGGACTCCCCTGAGTCTATCACCACAGACACGGATTTTGATGAAACGGAAGGTTCCCCAAGGTCACCCCCCGAGGATGTCTCCTTCGGAGACATCATGGAGATGTTGCGTATTAGAGGGGGTGGTCTGCACAAAAACTTTCTGCGGATGAATCCATGTTCCTGGAGGCGTTTGAGACAGGCCCATCTACCTCCCCTCTGGCTGACTCCCGGTAGACCTTATTACTACCAGGGAGTGGAAGGAGCCCGACACCATGGAGCTAATCCCGAGATGGCCTGACAAAGTCCTTAGCCCCCCTTCAGATATAAAGTCGTGGGCCAAGGGGTCTCCGGTCGATGCCATGTTGGTGGCAGCTGCCACGAAGAGAGAACTCGCCCAAGAGAGTTCTTCGGTCCACCTGCCGGATAAGGAATCTCGGGCGCTGGACCACATTGGGAAGCGGATGTTTGGTTCAGCGACCTTCTCTGTGAGGGCGCTGAATTATATGGCACATACCATTAGACTACAGCGAGACTTGATTAAGGAATACGCTGCAGCCCCCCCGCAGTCCATGTCGGTCAAGGACAAGAATGTGTTTTCGACTCGTATGGCCACTCTAAAATCCATATCTAACACGTCCATGCGGCTACTCTCTCATGCAACAGAGGGAGCCGCTAGGGCCAGCGGAGCCAGGGTCGTCTTGTGGCGTCACGCCTGGCTCCGCCTTTGCGATTTCGCGGAACCCTTCAAGGCATCCTTCACGAATGCACCCTTTGATGGGTCTTCGCTTTTTGGCAAGACCGTTTGCGAAATGCTGGTCCAAAGCGAGAAGGACGGGAAGATGCTGTCTGCCATCGGGGTCCGCTTCTCTAATCCTCAACAATCCTTCTCAAGGAATCAGAGGGGACAAAAGAAGCTGTGGTTCCGCAAGTCTCAGCAATCCCATCCATCTTCGGACCCTTTGTCCTCCAGAGGCAGAGGAGGACAAGGTGGACGCCGGCCCAGAGGCAGAGGGGGGCCGTGTAATTTTGGGTCTAGAGAGCCTTTCTCGGACACACCCGCGCAGCAGCCCTGAGGGCTTACCTGACTGTCCATCTCTGGAGGCAGTCGGGGGGTGGTTGACGGAGCATCTGTCAAATTGGGAGTCCATTACGACAGATCGATGGGTGCTCCGCGTCATATCCAGAGGTTACTCCATTCCCTTCCTAAGCCTTCCCCCTACAAGCAGACGCCTCCTCGATGTTCCACCCGATCAGAGGGAGGCAGCGGCTTCACAGGTTTCGAAGTTGCTAAGAAAAAGAGCCATCTAGCCCGTCCCCCCAGATCAGTCTGGATTGGGTTATTACTCCAGGTTCTTTTTTGTGCCAAAGAAGACGGGGGACCTAAGACCCATCCTAGACTTGTCTGCTCTGAACCTGTTCATCCCCAAGGAAAAATTCCAGATGGTCACACTTCAATCAGTTCTCCCCTTGCTGCAGGAGAACGACTGGATGTGCTCTATAGACCTCAAGGATGCGTACTACCACATATTGATGGACAGACGATCCAGAAGGTTTCTCTGCTTCCGGCTGGGAGCCAGTCATTATCATTTCAGGGTTCTTCTGTTCGGCCTCACCTCAGCCCCCAGGGTGTTCACCAAGGTCATGGCAGTGGTTGCAGCCCACCTGGGACGTCAGGTTTTCCCGTACCTAGACGACTGGCTCCTTACTGCCGCCAACAGGCATCAACTCTGCGTTGCAAGAGATTATGCTCTGACTCTTGCCCAGAGTCTATGCATCTCAGTGAATCTTCAAAAATCCTTCCTTCGCCCTGTACAAGTCTTAGAGTTCATAGGGGCCAGATTGGATACCCGTGCTTCTCGAGCCTTTCTGACGTCAGACAGGCTGAACAGCTTGTCGCTTCAGGTGCTTACTCTTCTTCAGAACCAAGCTCTTGCGGCGGAGTTAGTCCTGAGGGCACTAGGGTCTATGGCAGCGGCAATCAATCTATCCCTTCATGCACGCCTGCGAATGCGGGTTTTACAATGGACCCTCCAGGTTCAGTGGTCGCTATTACTCCACCCGTTAAGTTCCCTGATTCCACTGAGCAGAGTTTGCAGGGATTCCCTTCTTTGGTGGCTTCACTCTCGAGAGCTGAAGAAAGGGAGACCCTTTGTGATTCCCCCGCCCCAAGCCACGTTGACCATGGATGCTTCTTGCCTCGGGTGGGGGGGGGCATTGTTCGGGCAGAACCGTCCAACGCACGTGGACTTCCCTAGAGACCGCTCTGCATATCAATGTCCTAGAGATGAGGGCGGTGCTTCTAGCGTTGCAAGCTCTCCACGACGTTCTACCTCTGTGGACTATTGCAATCCAGACAGACAATATGTCGGTTGTCTGGTACATAAACAAACAGGGGGGAACCAGGTCTCATCCCCTTTGTCGAGAAGCTATGAGAGTGTGGGAATGGGCGATATCCAGCTACCGCTTTCTAGTAGCAATGCACATTCCGGGACGGTCCAACATATTAGCGGACAAACTGAGTCAGATAATTCTCACTCTGTACGAGTGGTCTCTCAATCCATCAGTTGCCAAGCAGATCTTCCGCAAGTGGGGTTGGCCTCGCTGCAATCATTTTGCTTCTCCATTAAACACAAAATGCAGCGATTACTTCGCAATATTTCCCCCTGAGGGGGAGACTCCCAGAGACGCTCTTGTTCATGCTTGGTCTCCGGGTCTTCTTTATGCTTACCCTCCCCTTCCGCTTATGACGAAGTTCATACAGAAAGCCTCTTGGTTGGGGAGCAGAGTTATACTCATAGCCCCATTCTGGCCTCGCCAGATCTGGTTCCCATACCTGCGGTCTCACAGTTTAATTCCCCCTTGGATACTGGAACCCATTCCAGACTTGATTTCACATCCCGCAGGATGTCAAACCCCAAACCTGGTAAACCTCAAGTTTGCGGCTTGGTTGATCCAGTTCCACTGATGGCTAGGACTCCCGGTATCTCATCACCAGTGAAGGCCATTCTGGTAGCGGCTCATAAGCCGGCTACCAGGAAAATATATAATAGCAAGTGGAAACGCTTCTCCATCTGGGCAACAGACAAGGGTCTGGATCCTTTTACAGTTCCTATTCCGACAATCCTGGACTTCCTGTCACTGATTTTTCGGCAGGGAGCAAGTGCTTCTATGGTTAAGGTGCAGTTAGCAGCCATTTCCCATTTTCATGTGGGAGATGGACTAGGATCATTGGCATCCACAAAGTTATGCAAAACTTTCTTGTGAGGCATCTTTCTCTTGAAACCTCCTGTGAAAATGGTGGTGCCCCCATGGGATTTGACACTAGTCTTGCAAGCCCTGACGAGTCCACCCTTTGAGCCTGCAGCCTCGATTCCTTTAAAATTCTTGTCCTGGAAAACGGTTTTCTTGGTAGCTATTACTTCTGCTAAGAGGGTTTCGGAACTCCAAGCACTGTGTATGAAACCCCCTTATCTCATTTTTCACAGGGATAGAGTGTCTCTCAGGACTAACCCGTCTTTCTTACCTAAGGTGGCTTCAGAATCAAATATCAATCAATCAATCAATTTGCCCGTGTTCTTTCCAAATTTTCAGAATAAGAGAGAGTACATATTGCACAGACTGGACGTACACAGGCAACTACGTTTTTAGTTGCACAAAACTAAAGATTTTCGCAAGTCTGATCAGTTGTTTGTGTCCTTTGCAAAATCAGCCAGGGGAAGGGCCATTTCTAAAGTGACCCTAGCAAATTGGATTTGTCAATGTATAGTTCAGGGGTATGTATCTTCAGGCAAACCAGCTCCTATGGGAATACATGCTTATTCTACCCGGTCCATCGCCACCTCAGCAGCTTTCTGGTCCAGGGTTCCTTTGGACGACATATGTTCAGCAGCTACCTGGTCGTCTTCTCATACGTTCATTTCTCATTATAAACTGGATATGATATCGAGAAGTAGGGCTTCTTTTGGCTCCACGGTGCTTTGGAATATCCTTCCATAAGGCCACCCAGGTTTATTGTCTAGGTAGCTGGGGACTCTGTCCCACAGGTTGCAGAGCAAATGAAGTAACTACTTCAGATAAAGAAGTTATGTACTCACCATAACGTTCCATCTGAGTAGGTACTTCATTTGTCTGCAACCATCCCCCCCTGCCATCCCCCTAACCCTTTTTCGGGTTTTTCTGGTCACCTGAAATATTGCTGTCTTGAGGTTAGGTCTTCAGTATACTTCTGTCGAGGTTATGACTTAGATTGGGCAAAATCAGTCTGAGGTAATACAGTTAGTGGCAGGGGATTGTGGGTAGGGGGAGGAGCTAGGAGCTCGGATCTTGTAGCTTGTGAAGCTGCCGGCTCAGATCCGAGATCGGATCTGATACCCACAGGCTGCAGACAAATGAAGTACCCACTCAGATGGAACATTATGGTGAGTACATAACTTCTTTTTATGAGTGAAACTTAGAAAGGTCCATTGCTGACTGCTGTTTCATGGAGATGAGCTGTCTGTAGGTGCATGCAATTAAACTTGAGAGTTCTGAGTATTCTTTGCTGAGAGAAATGCAAATTTTAAAGGTACAGTGGTTAGCAGTTTAGTGAAAAATAAGGTTTGAAATTACAGGAAGCAAATAAGCTATAGCAGATTCCATAGCAGCCTTAATACTTTAACGCATTTATTAAAACAGTGTACAATTTAATTTTATTTAAAGACAGCCAGTGTCCTTTTTTCTTAGGGCTAAAAGTGAATGCATTCTGAAAGTACATAGGCTGTTTTTTCACATCTGGGACGGAACTAGAGTTAAGAACAGAATAGTCAGCAATAAGTGTAAGTGGGAACACAGGCTATAGCATGCACTTTAGCATAGATAGCCTTAATTTTATGTTAGGTAATGCCTGTGGATGCAGCTGTCAGTTTGGGGCAATTGTTCATATTTGGAGAGTTAAACTTGATTTTTAAAGATGTACATATTTCAATGTGTTTGTTCTAAATCTATAGGGGATAGGGGTGTTCTGAAAATGTTTTTAGTTTATTTTTAGGGTTTTCATTAAAAAAGTTTTGAAAATCAGACACAGGTTCAAATAGAGATGAGATGAAACAACTGTATAAAAGATCCTGCCAAACATAAATGTGTCAGCATAACACAAAAGTTGAATATACACATTCAAAAAACTTGTATATAAAAAGTGTGAACAGTAGCTTTTCATCTTAATAGCTACTCTATCCATATTATCATAGAGCATAAATGGTCTTACAGGTATAGACAAAAAGAGATAGTACTGAATTATTTTAAGAAATGCACGGTGCAAAACAGCAATGCTGCAGGTGATACGTGGAAAGGAATGAGCATGTGAAATTGACAAAGAAAAGATTTTGGTATGGATATTCAGCATAATATCAGGGAGAAAGGAAACAGGGAGTGATTACATTAATTGCTAGGGAGGTTCCAGTAGTATTAGAAGAGGAAAAAAAGACAATCATGGTTTATTTTCTGGTAGAAAGGGGCTATTGGCAGTGGAGGAGGATTATGCTGGTGTGTATTTTCCACAAGAAACTGATATATATTGGGAGAAACAACCATCTTTCAGCAGACAATATTAAGGTTGGTACTAAGATTTGATTTGCAATAACTAGGATGTCAAATTCACTTGCTCATTTCATATATGGAAATATAACAAAAGAGGTTAGATTTATGAATAAATGTATGAAAATATTTGGTGTGAAAGATGTGAATTCAGTAGTAGGAACTCGGACATAATATTATTTCCCAAGGTACAATAACTGGGCTGGACTAGATAGAAATTATATTTTACAAGAACATTTGCATTTAATTGAAAGCTTCAACACACATCCAATAACTATTTCAGATCATACAACAATGAAAATGTAGTAAAATGAGACGCTGGCACTTATCCCACCTGTTAAAAAGGCATGCATTTAGGGAATGGTTAATGAAAATTATTTGAGATTATTATGGAAGACAGAGATATCTTCAGAACTTATAATTAGTGAGTGGAATAAAATGAAAATGGAGTTTAAAAACAGGGAAGAAAGAAAAAGATGTAGTTAAGAAGTAATAGGAATTACTTATTGGGGCTGACAAAGTTTAAAAGTATTACAGAATAAGAGGAATCTCACAGAACAAGAAGAGGCACAAATGCACAGTGCTGAAGAGAAAAAGAGAAAATAAAGGAGTATCTGGATAATATGCTCGTGTTTAGAAAGATTGCTATTAAGCAACTATTTAAATAATACCTCCAGGGCACAAAAACTTTTAGCACAATAACTTAGGCAACATAAGCTAGATAAGATTGTTGCCAAACTTAGGTAGCCTTTAGCAAGAAAAATAACCAGAGATCCTCTAGAGGTATTAAAGATATTTCAGAAATTTTAAGAAAATTAGTATAAAGCAGAGAAATGTGGAACTCAAGAAATAGTACAACTTGAAGTATTTATGAAAGACTTAGTTATATCAAGGTGAAGCTCAACAAGTAACAGTTAACATAGGAGAGGATGAAATAAAAACAGTGAATTATAATCAATCTTCTGGAATGTCTGCAGGAACAGATAATATTCCTGTGGAAGTTTGGAAGATAGGAGAAAAGAAAGTGATAAAGATCTGGAAGATTTTGTTTAACAGTATTTTAAAAGGTGGGGAAGCACCTACATGCTTTGATTGCTGTATTACTTAAAGACAGTAAAGTCCAATTAGACCCAGCTTCATACAGATACATTTCACTTTTAACCCGTGATTATATTGTGCTTATATCTATACTAGCTAAAAGATTAGCAGCAAAAGTGTTGCCAAGATTGATAAATATGGGTTAATGTAGTTTTTTAGAGAGGAAGCAACATTTGACAACATTAATAGAACAATGATGATCCGGAGGGAAGCATAATGTAAGAAAATATTGCTGTTCTTGGTGGGTTTTGATGCAGAGAAAGCATTTTACAGAGTAAGCTGGGATTTTGAGTAAGGCACTGGAATAATTTGCATTTCCTGATACAAAAAAAAGGTTTATTAGGAGGATATGTGAAGGATCCGAGGCAAGAATTAAAGTAGGAGAGTTCTCTCTTATAAGTTGTGCTTGAACAGAGGAACCTGTACTCTTCCTCCTTTGTTACATGCTTTATATTTAGTGCCATTGGCAAAGAAAATAAGGAATTCAGAAATGCAAGGATATAATTTGTATGGTAATCAAAAATGATGGCTTTATTTGCAGGTGTTATTATTTTGTACCTGATAAATCCAGAAAAGGACATCTCAGTGCTGCGGAACATTCTGAGACAGTTCCACATCTTTTCATGATATAAAATTAATGAAGATAAAACAAAGGCTTTAGCAGTAAATTATGTACTTGTACACAAATTGGTTCAGCAGTATCCGTATTTATGGGAACGCAGTAAGATGTAGTATTTAAAAGTATGGATTAAAAAGGCTTCTGTTGTGACAACTAAGGATATGTGGGGCAAGACTAAACAAAAGATAATACAAAAACTGATAAACTGAGCACTCTTGTTTATGGATATGAATAGGATGATACAAACAGTAAAAATATTTTAGTCCCTTTAATTTTATACATCAGGCATATCTTTATCAGCCAGAGTCGAAGTTGTGGCAAGTAATTAATAAACAATTGAAGGAATTTATCTGATATGGGAAGAGAGCAAGTATTACGTGAGATAAATTGATCCTTCCAATAGAATAAGGTGATTTAGGATTACCTAATTTGAAGGATATTTTAGAGCTGTTTAGTTAAGGTTCATATACATAACACAAGCAGAAGGTTATAACTGAAAATGGAAAAGATGATGAAGTAGGTGGGAAGCTGAAGAAACAGAGAGTGATATTTTGAATGCAGATCGTTAAGGAGAATAATAACCATACAGAAGATTATATCCATAAAGTAGCAGAACGTATTCTAAGAAGTAATCCAGCACAAGAATGGAGAAAGGAAATTTTGCCAGTAGGGGTGACTGTAAGGGTTACAAAAATAGGTAACAAATGTCTGGAATTTGCTGGAGAAAACTGGAAATGGAACCAAGGTATTGAGAGCAAATAACGAGACAGGGAAAGTTAACAGAGTGGAATGAGGCCAGGAAGGCATTTGGACTGCAGGCTAGAGACTGCCTTCCCTACCAGGGTTTAATATCAGAGTACAGGCAAAGAAAAAGAGACAGGGAAATCTTCAGTAAAAGACCTGCTTTGTTAGAGGTTTTAGTTGACTATAAAATAGAAGCTAATGTTACATAAGGGTAATTATTAGGGCATATAAAATATTGCATGATAACTATAAGAATCAATCAGAGGGGGTTACAAAAGACTGGGAAGAAAAAGAGACTGGAAAAGCTGTGGGAAGACATAAGTATGGCTCCTAAGTATGCAACAAGGTCCAGAAGGTTTAGGATGCTTTATTTGGAAGTGTTTGCATAGGTATGTTTGAACCCCAAACAGACTTCAAATAATTTTTCCACAGTTAGATAGCAAATGTTGGAGTTGTGATGAGGAAGAAAGAAGTAACTGGAAACATATGTTTTGGAACTGTAATCAGTTGGCAGATTAAAAAAATCTCCACAGAGGGCTCTGTCTGCGATATTGGGTGGGCAAATGGCTGTAACTAAGGATAAGATTATTTTGAGCTGGGACACATGATCTGAATTGCCTCGAGATAATAAGGCCTTATGTTTAATTCTGTTGCCTGCCAAATCACCAGATACTTGAAAATGGAAATCAAAGTCTAAACCAACTGTATTTGAAGTGTTGAAAAAGAGATAAAAGAACTAGAAGAGGTTATTTTTAGAAAAGATAAGAAGCAAATTACATAGAAATAAATGGACATTGTGCGAACAATACATGCAGAATAATGTTCAGGAGGAGATGTGAGGTTTATGGAAAGGCAGGATTTAAAAGTGTATGTAATGTTTGACTGATGATAATTACAAAGAAGGAAAAGCTATGTGCTTTATAATTATAGGGATACCCAGTCAACAAATGCTTGGGGCCTGGCTTCAGGTGTGGGTCTCAGTATCTTTCTTCTGAGGAGGTTTTTGGAGTCTTTAATTTAACTTGAATCATGATTGCTAAAGTATTTGTATCATTTTGTGTCTGTTTTTGTCCTCTTAGCAGAAATGATCAAAGCTAACTCTACAAAGAGCACAGACATTCCTGGCAAAACAACTGAAGGGTTAAAGGGGCATTCTAACTGCTCCACTTTTTCAAAGTCACAATCACTGAAAATGTTTCTGTCTCCAACTAAATGCCATGTACATGGAAGTTATAGATAAAAACAACCAGACCTCATGTTATCTGACTGAAAAATATTTTTATTTGAGGGAAGACCAGCTACAATATCTAGCTGGCACTTTTTGACTGTTACACAAGCTCATTCTCCTCGTTCTCCTTCCACACCAGTGAGGTACATTCTGCTTATTCCACATCCAGAGAGCTAATTTCCTTTCAGGTTCTGTTCCATCTTAATCTACCCCACTCACAGCTGGCATTAGGTTCATAGGTTCATAGATTAGTACTAAGCTAACTGCCCTTGCGAGCCATTTTAAGCTTAGCCAATTATCCCTTGTGAGACTCAAACCCTGCACCTTGTGTTTGTAAGGCAAACACCTTAACCATTAGGCCACCCTCCCAACCCAAGATGCAACCCATTCCCACACTGGGAGTCGAACCCGGGCTGCCTGGGTGAAAACCAGGAATCCTAACCACTAGACCATATGGGAAACCTATTAAACCTATTAAACCTAACCTCTACATTTTGCTTTGTAGGTAGTGGGTAGTGTGCCCACATGTTGACTCCATACAACAGTTTTCGGGCTGAGCCCAGTTAGGCAATATAGGGACATCCAGTAAACAAGTGCTTGAAAGTGACCACCACTGCCTGGCCTGGCTAAAGGTGTAGGTCTCAGTATCTTTCTTCTGAGGAGGTTTTTGGTGTCTTTAAATGATCTTGAATCATGATTGCTAAAATTTTCGCATCGTTATATGTCTGTTTCTGTCTTCTTAGATGAAATTGTCAAAACGAACTCTACCAAGAGCACAAACATCAAACATTCTTGACAGAAAATTAAGAGGCATTCTAACTCCTCCACTGTGACAAAGTCACAATCACTGAAAATGTTTCTGTCTCCCAACTAGATGCCATGTACATGGAAGTTATAGATAAAGCAGTAAACCTCATGTTATCTGAAAAATATATTTGTTTAAGTTGTGTAGTGCTATTTTTTTTTTGTTTTAGATTCATAGATTCATAGATTAGTACTAGGCTATCTGCCCTTGCGAGCCATTTTAAGCCTAGTCAATTATCCCATGAGATTCAAACCCTGTACCTTGTGCTTGTAAAGCAAACACCTTAACCAATAGGCCAACCTCCCAACCCTTTTTTTTTATGCTTTTGGATATGATGGCAGAACATTCTGAACTAGGTGATACTGAAAAGTGGATAGTTTGTCAAACATATGGAAAAATAGAATCCTTTATGTAGAAGTATATGTACTTTGCATCTTTTTTGTTTTTAACTTGACTGCATCTGTGATAATGTTTTGAAGACTTGCATGACTTGGTGGGGGGTCTGTATATATGCTCATTACCAATGACCTTGCACCACACTTGCTTGATCACAAAAACTCATAAATGACAGCTCAACAGCCACACATCATAATACACATACTATTTCTCATTGTTTTACAAGAAATTGTAGTATATATAACAAAAACAAAGCTCATGTAGTGTCAAACAACAACCCGGAAACTTGTAGATGTAAGGTAATAGTTTTGTTATTCCAAGAATTAATCACCAACCAGTGGCAAAGAATGCACCAGGAATCAGGAAATTATGCTGGAACAACTAGATTTATTGTAAACACAATAGTTAAGCGCTTTCCACAGTACTTAGACTGTCTTCATCAGAACGACATATGATGAAATTCATAAGCTTATATACAGCAAACACTCTAAAAACCCGCCCTTAATAACAATTAATCAATTAAATCATTAACAATGAACAAATAAAACATTCTTGACTCACAGCATAAACTACCATATATTGAAATACTTACTTAAAATAAAAGACAATATATGATCTTTGTGCAAGACAATATTACAAATGCAATCATTTGCACAGGTATGTGTTACCTGTGCAAATGATTGCATTTGTAATATTGTCTTGCACAAAGATCATATATTGTCTTTTATTTTAAGTAAGTATTTCAATATATGGTAGTTTATGCTGTGAGTCAAGAATGTTTTATTTGTTCATTGTTAATGATTTAATTGATTAATTGTTATTAAGGGCGGGTTTTTAGAGTGTTTGTTGTATATAAGCTTATGAATTTCATCATATGTCGTTCTGATGAAGACAGTCTAAGTACTGTGGAAAGCGCTTAACTATTGTGTTTACAATAAATCTAGTTGTTCCAGCATAGTTTCCTGATTCCTGGTGCATTCTTTGCCACTGGTTGGTGATTCATTCATTTGTTGGTCGCTGGGATTTACCTGTTTTATTCCAAGAATTACACGTAAAGAAAAAACAATCTAAAATGGTTAAGGGCTTTCGTCCCTAAACTCTCGGGACTTCATCAGAACCATTATAATTAAAACCAATGAACATTTAGACAGATGCAAAGATGTCATGTGATGCTAATTGGAATAAGTTATCCATTAGAGGCAAATTAATCATGCTGAACATATACACTGTTTAAAAAATGTATAAGTGTAATACAAATAACATATATGTATTAATAGTACACTAGTTTGAAAAACAACTCAGTAACAGAATTTGATAAATACAATTACTATGCTAACCACATTGTAACCAGTATAAATACAAAATGTATAAACAATATAAGAATGAATAAAAATTAATTTAAAAGAATCCTAAAAAGTAATAAAATGTTCATTAAGTCTGTCTATATAAGCTTATAAAGAGAATTATTTGTATCATGTTTTGAGATGGGTTAAATATGTATATCATCCTAAAAGTTTTCATGTTAAAATACAGGATAAGGTGTGTCAAGGTTGGGGTACTAGTAGGGTTGCCACCTTTTCAAATGCCCAAAGTGGGACATTTTTTGTAGAAATTTGAGATTTCACAGGACAAAACATACCCATGGCCAGTGCAAAGGGCAGAACTTCACTTATCCTATCTGATATAATATTAATGTGTTTCAGATACAAAATTACTGTTTTATGCAATTGTTAAAGAAAACTTAAGAAATATATTTTGTTTTAAAATCTCAGGGCATTTGCCATCTTGTAGGTTTTTTTGCAGGACACAACTGCCCAAAGTGGGACTGTCCCTCGCAAAGGGGGACAGGTGGTAACCCTAGGTACTAGATTCAACCCACTACATGGAGCTGGCATACCATCTAGTGGAAGTTATAATTATAGTGATGTCAACATAAATTATAGATTTGTTAATTCTTTGGTGGTTACTTACAACTCTTATTCCAAGACCGGAAAATATATTGTCATTAGGAATTGAAATATTCTTGCAGTTGATGATGATATGTTTAAATTGTTAGGTGAATCCCATAAATTTGTATAAAAAATGGGTAAAAAATTTAAATATATGCCTAAATACCCAAATATTATAGATGAAACTAGGATTATTAAGGGTACATGTAAATGTGGGGCTTGTAGACAGTGTGCATTTATCCTTGAACAACAATCTATTAGGTTGGATAATACTTCAAATTTTAATGTACATTTCACAGATGGTAATTGTACATGAAAAGGGGTGATATATATTGCACTTTGTTCTGGATGTGACAGTTTTTATGTTGGCAAAACTGAAATATATTTTCAGAAGAGAATATACAAACATATTTATGCTGTCCCAAAATGTAATATAACAAATTCTCTTTATAAGCATACACAGACATGTTCTAGTTATTACAAGCTCTTATCTGGGATATTAGAAGTTCTTCCTCATTCTAATCAGGGAGGGGCTTGGGAAACAACAGTTGAGTATATGGAACTTATTTGGCAACTGAGACTTAATGCCTCAGTTTTCCCAGGACTGAATGAATGACCGGGTCACTATTTTACCAGTTTTAAAACTTATCTATATTGTCATGTTGCCCCAAATTGTTTTTTTTTTCATTTATTTATTTTTAGGATTCTTTTTTATCAGTTTTTATTCATTCTTATTGTTTATATATCTATATATTTTATATTTATAAAGTGGTTAGCATGTTTATTTTATTTAACAAATGTTATCGAGTTGTTTTTTTCAAAGTAGTGTATTATTAATATATATATATATATATATATATATATATATATATATATATATATATATATATCTGCATTATTTGTATTACACTTTAACAGCATATATTTTCAGCATGATTAATTTGCTTTTCAATGGATAGTTTATCCTGATTAGTATCACATGACATCTCTGCATCTATTTAAATATTCATCGGTTTTAGTTATAACAGTTCTGATGAAGTTCCAAATGTTTAGGTATGAAAGCGCTTAACCGTTTTAGATTGTTCTTTCTTTACGTGCAATTTTTGGAATAAAAAACTATTACTTTACATCTACGAGTTTTCTTATTTGTTGTCCAACACTACATGAGCTTTGTTTTGGTTATTTGTGTTTTATTTGAGCTGCACAGTCACACAATTTATTATTCTTGGTCAATTTTAATATATAAAATAATGCTGCTGTGTAGGGATCTCCCCCCCCCCGACACTCCCCCTTCAAAATTATTGTAGTATGGAGAAGGAGCATACACTGACATTTAGTGTAATGCCTGTCTTCTAATATCCACTGATCTCAGACCACTCAAAAGTTGCCAGGATGCAAACATACATGATACTGCATTACAAACAAGAGAGCAAGAAAAATAGAGACAAATGCCACCTTGAACAAGTATGCGTCGAGCACTGATAATCTGATTGTAGGTCTTTGGGAATAGCCCCATCCTGAAAGTGTTTTATACAGGATTTCAACTCTTCCATTGTCTCCAAATTTCCTGTTTGGTCCAGAAGCTCATGAATATATTCAGGGAACAAAGAAAATGATAAGGCAAGGAAGCAGTATCTAGATTTCTAGCCTGCGTCTGTGACCTGGGATAGAAAGCAGCCTTTTATAAATGTTAAAATCTTTCACAAAATTCTTTCTGTTCATGTGTAGCACTTACATTTCAGACCTTCTGTGAGAGAATGATACTAAAAATGTCTACAGGGAAGTTTCAAAATAATGAGATTCAAAATAACAGATCAGGCCCTTCTAACCAGGGAAAATTCTTAGCAGAACCACAGAATAAGTAAATAAAGTGCCCTAAACCAACAACCAATAATGCAAAATGTATAATAAGGCACTCCAGGAAGGAATAAATGAATGCTGCTTGTCATACCGAACTTTATTCAACCAATCCACATAAATGCTTTAACAATATCACAGTGTTTTTGTCTCCCAGTGAACAGACTTCATCAGATGCTTAGTAAAATATTCAAAACCAATTCCTTATATCCTCCAGGAATATCAAAACCAACAATGAAATGGGCCACTGAATTATTCAATTAACCTATCATCGTTCACTGTTAAAAACAAATAATTAAATATATCTATCCACTATTGTCGTATAATATTTAATAATATGAATTAAATAATGCCCTTGTTAAAGATGGTCATAGACTAGTAAAGGTTTAAAAATATAAATAATATTCTTCCTAAAATTTTAACTTTAATATAAAAAGAAATTTATGATAAAACATCACTTTCTCAGTGCTTTATCCCCATCTAGTGGAAAAAACTATATACCATTTAAAACTATTAAATGTTGTAAAACTTACCAGAAACAACATAATAACCAATTTTGAAATTTTAGTAGAAAAAAGACCTGAGGAAGGCTGTTTCCAACAAAAGATGTGGATCCAACCCCACTATTGGAGAAAGGAAAAGACATGATGAGATTAGGTTCAATAAGAATTTGAGGGTGATGAGACTTAATAAGGGTGGGGGAATAGTAATGATGGCCACATTAACATACAAAGGCAAAATTATAGACATTTTAGGTGATACCAGTAAATACGTCAGAGTGTCAAAAATGAAATTGATGTTTCTTACAAGAAGATAGATTTAGCCCATAATGATTTACTACTTGATGGACTTATCAACATAAAAACGACAGACCAAAAGTCCCCTCTATATTCGGGATACCGAAAACGCATAAGAATATTATGGATCCACCTTTAAGACCCATAGTCTCTGCAGAAGGGTCTAAAACTGCCCTATTGACAAGATTTTTAGATTACAAGTTAAAAACATTATGGACGGGTGAAACTGAAATTTTGAAGGACTCCTGGAACTTTTTAAAAAGTGTCAGACCAGAATTATTGACATTGACATAGTTGATTTGTTTTCTGTCGTACCCCATGATGAGGTTATGGAATGGGTTGAGGAGGCTTTAGTCCAGGGATTGAGACTCACTCTGAGTGGGTTTCATACATGTCTAGAACTTATCGAACTGGTATTGAAAAATAATTACATCTATTTTTCTAACTGGTTAAAGGTGTGGCAGTGGGGGCCAGCTGTTCCCCCACTTATGCTAGTATAGTTTTAGCCATGTGGGAACAAAAATTTATCCTCATTTTCAGTTATGACATGTTGTACATTGTATAAAAGATACCTTGATGATATACATTTATTCTGGGTAGACATGGAAGATAGATTTAGAGACTTTATGGGATATCTCGAAATGACTACAGATTTTTTGAAATTCACCTATAACGAGATGATTTATTAAGAAGTTTCTTTTCACAAAATAAACAGGGGCTTCAAATCTACGGTGTTCAGAAAGGAAACTTTTCCAGTTCATATCTACATTTTAGAAGTACCCACCCAATATGTCAGGGCAAGTAGAATGACCTCAGATAACACAGGTTTTCAAACAGAATGTAACTTTTTAGACTAAATCTGTTTCTGTAAGGAAAGGGGTTACTCAAACAGTCTTATAGAGAAAGTTAAAGATGAAGTCATGAAGGGAAGAAATGAAAGGTTTTCACCACTCCTAGGAAGAAAAAATAACAACATTGATTCAAGGGAGATGGATAAAGGTAAATGTAATCATGGAAAAGATGAAGGATTTAATACGGCATTTGTGACTGATAATGGTGACTCACAGGTGATCAGACATATAGTTGAAAAAGAGTGGGAAAGGTTTGCAGTCCTAACAGATTTAGGTAATGTGATTGACAAACCCCTTAAAACCACTCCTAGGAAAGGTCAATATTTAAAGGACTTAAAGAGCATAAGGGCATATCGAGTAACAATAACAGTACAAAAAGAAAAGGGACATTTAAATCTGGGGCATGTTCACAATGTTCCTACATTTGGCACAATGAGAAGGTATATATAAAAAGTAGAAATAAGTACATGGAGAAGAAAACTTTTTCTAACATTAACATGGTAGGAGTGGTATATCTGGCTTTGTGTGACCTATGTGATGCATTTTATATTAGAAAAATGGAACATAAACTAAAGAAAAGAATATATGAACACTATTATGACATTCAGATTAAAAATGAAAACAAAATGCATTATATAAGCACACTTTAAGCTGTAAGGGAGATATGTTCTTATTTTTTGTTTTAGAGATAATACCAATAGATATAAGAGGAGGGCTTTGGGAGATGAAGGTTGAGTATAGAGAATTATTTTGGCAAATAAACTTGGAAGCTAATAAACACCCAGGCCTTAATGAATATATTAGTTTAGCCCCAGTACTCAAATGAGAGCTGCCAGACTATGATTTAATATTTCTCATAAGTTATACATTTTTGGGGGTTCATCATTTTAGGACCATCTGTATTTGAATACATTTTAGGTAGGTCACTTTAATAAGAATTATCTATTATCATTATTTTTTAACAATTTTCAAAATGGACATGGTCAGGAAAGTATATTTAAATTATTTTAACAAGGGGTCAATGTTGTCATTCAATAAGGACCAAAAGGCTTTTACTGCTGCTAAGATTAGGCCCAGTATTACATCCACCCACATAATAATTTTTTATTTAAATTTTTCTATCATGTTATCAGTCAGTATCATCCAACACTTGAGCTTTCTGAAGTTCAGGATGTTTGTCCTTCTGGGTCTCATTAATGTTATTCTACATATGGATGGATGCCTCAGTGATGACTTTTGGCACAGTCCTATATCTTTGCCACACAGGATGTTCCTTAGGTTTGTGATAGGTGTTAACAATTCCCAGTTTGTTGTTTATATTTTTGGTGCAGCTCTAAGGTTTTCAGAGAAACGTAATTAGCTGCAGTCATTGAAACTCTCAGGAGAATAGGTATTCATATATACCGATATCGGGATGACCGATTCATACTCATTCAGATGAGTAACTCCTGAAATATTTAAGGTTCATTATTTCCCTTTTGCATTCCTAAGGACTGAAGCTAAACAACCCAAAATCATTTTTTTAACATTTTTAGTAGAACGTATTCTTAGGAGTGGTACCGATACCATCTTAATAAGGGTAATTCCGCCTTAGGAAAAAGTCTCTGCTTTGTTGTCTCTTTTCTGACTTGTTTCAGTGTTTGTAATATTCTATGAGACTTTACAAGAGATCACTGCAAGCCACAGTCTATGAAGAAAATGTCCAAAATACCTATCTCCACACACCACTGTTCCAAAATCTCACCTCTCTAAGTAAGCAGATTCACTTATGTCTGCTCTGTTTTGAAAGAAGTACCAGCCTAGTTTTGTTTTCATATTCTCTAAGTTAACTAAAAGAAAATTATTCCTTGTATTAACTTCACATTTAATAATTTCAGTGTATATTGTAATTCTTCGTTCACAAAACATTTATGTGCACATATTAAATCTCATCTGATAATTCTGAAATTAAGTGAGAATAAATTTAATGACCTTAATCTCATTTCATACCTTATGTTTTTCTCCCCACTTATTTTCTTCATAAACTGTTTTTTATATTCTTTTCAACTTATTTATTTCAGTTCATGAATAAATATAAAGAATAAGAAGGAGAGGCCATTGTAGACTTCTGTCAGGCAAATGGCTTGATAGTTGCCAATACATTGTACAGAAAGACAGTCACATGATGACACGCAAGAGTGGCCAACATGCAACTCAGGTAGACTTCCTCCTAGTATGGATAGGGCACTGGCATAGAATCAGTGATGTCAAAGTCACCCCCAGTAAAACAGCTGGCCCATTGCATAAACCACTGGTTGCCACATTCAACTGCAAACAATGGTCACTGAAGGCTCTAAGGTCAGCAGAGAGGAGGCTGAAGACCTGGAAGCTGACTGGAGAGAAAGGACAGTAGTTCAAGGAATTAGTCAGGGGTCTAGCATCCCTAGAAGAGGAGGAAATAGGTGTAGGTGAAGAATGGCAGCGCCTCAAAACAGCATGTGTGAGGACGTCAGAACAGATGTGTGGCCGAGCCAGGTTTGGAAATAAGGTACATAAGGAAAGATGGTGGTGCAATGCACAAGTCCAGGAGGTTGTCAAAAGAAAGAAGGAGTGCAGGAAAAAATGGGAGATAGAAAAGACAGACCAGGCTAGGAAGGAATACTGGTTGGCTAACAAAGAAGCTAAAAGGGAGTTGCAATAGCAAAGAACAGGGCTTCAGAGGCACTCTACCAGTTTCTGGAAAGTGACTCAATAGGTGGCACAAAGAAAATATATCAGGTTGCAAAGCAAAGCCAGAAAGATAAAGAAAATAGTCAGAAACACTTGATAAGGGATACCAGCAACAACCTGCTCATCAGCCCAAAGGATGTCAAAGGCAGAAGGAAGGAGTACTTTCAGCAGCTTCTAAATGAAGAAGACTGCACAGAAGCTATACTGCCCCAGACATAGGCTACAGTGAGAGAACAGAAGGATTCCAACATAGAAGAAGTAAGAACAACATTAAAGAAAATGAAGTCAAGGAAAGCAGCAAGCTGAGATAAGGTCGCATCAGATATGATAAAGATGCTGGGTGAGATGGGGAGAAATGGCTCCTGAGGGTACTCATAGCAGTGTGGAGAGAGAGGCATAACCCAGATGACTGGAGAATAAGCATACTCATTCCAGTGTACAAGAACAAAGAGGACATCCACAATTGTGGGCAGTACAGAGGTATCAACTCCTGTCACATTGCATTAAAGCTCTGGAGAGGTGATTGATAAGTGGATACACAGAGTAGTAGAAAGTAAGATGGGAGATGAGCAGTTCTGATTCAGATCAGGAGGCAGCACAACTGACCCAATGTTTGCAGTGAGTCAAATAGTTGAGAGGAAGCAGAGATGAGGAAAAATTTCATCTGGACAATCCTAGACTTGGAGAAAGCATATAACAAGGTCCAAAGAAAGCTGATTTGGGCAGTAGTGAGGTGGTTTGAAGTCCCAGAAACATTGATAGAATTAGTACAGGCTATGTACAAGGACCCAGTGGACTCAATTACGAACAGTGTTCGGCCTCACAGAGAGGTTCCCAGTGGGAGTGGGTGTGCACCAGGGTTCAGCTCTGAGCCCACTGATGCTCATACTGGTGATGGACTACATTAGGAAAATAGATCGAAAGGGACAGATCAACAAAGTTGCTGTATGCAAACTATGTGGCATTACAGGCAAACTCTGAGCAAGAACTTCAGCAAAGGATAGGGGAATGGAATGCAAAACTAAAGGCACATGGGATGAAACTAAGTACAGATTAAGACATTGGTAATGGCAGCAAATTGGGGAAATCAGAAGAAGCTGAAAATTGAGATAAAAGGGAAGATGGTGGAACAGGTTAATAGCTTTACGTATGTGAGAGGGGTGGTTGAGGAGAATAGAATTCTGAATGAAGAGGTCAAAGCTAGAATCAGAGGGAAGTGAGCTACCTTGCATAGAGTGTCAAGTGTAGTGTATAACAGAAGAATGCCAAAGAAGCTGAAAAATAAGGTGTATAAAACAATGGTGCAACCACTACTACTGTATGGTACAGAAACCTGAGCAGTAAAGGCAGAGCAGATGAAAAAGGTAGAAGGGATGAAAAGGAAGTACCTGAGCAGTGTAGTAGGATGCACACTGTGGGACAGACAAAGAACTGAGGACATAAGAGCAGAATCCAAAGTAGCTCCAGTTGCAGAAAAGATAAAAGAGAACAGATTATGGTGGTTTTGGCACATGTGCAGAAAAGCAGAAGGCAGTCCGGTGAAAAAGATTTGAGACAGACAAGAAGAAGGTAAGAGGAAATGAGGCCATCCAACAAAGAGGTGGATGGATTGTGTGATAAAAGATTTGTGACAGTCAGCTATGAGTGTCGAAGAAAGCAGGAGTGTAGCAATGAGTTGAGAGAGATGGTGACAATTAACATAACACCCTGACCCCATGTAGAAAATGGAAAACATGGGGTTGCTAACAGATAGGTTCAGTGCAGACTTCAACCCCCTGCCCCTCCAATGGCCCTTTCGACATCCCTGATACTTGTCCTGCACCTCACATCTACGTAGATCAAGTGTTAAAGGCCCTATCCAAGGTAAAGAACACAGCTTCCATGGGACCTGATAGTATCCCAGAATGTATTCTGCACTATGTCCAGCAAGAACTGGCTTCGCCATTGAGCACCCCATTCAACCACAGCCTAAGTACAGGCTTCATTCCAGCAGAGTGGAGAGCTGCCATTGTCATCCCCTTGCACAAAGGTGGTGCCAGTACTGACCCTGGAAACTGTCGCCCCATTAGCTTGACAAGTCTGATCTGTAGAACCATGGGGTGTATTATTATGAAGCTCATAAACAAGGACATAGGCAATCTCCAAGCACTTGACCCTACCCAGTTCAGATTCATCAAGGGCAAATCTTGCCTGTTGAACCTGGTTGACTTCTTTGAGACTGTCACCAAGGCCCTGGATGAGGAAAAGTCAGTACATACAGCTTATCTTGACTTAGCCAAGGCCTTTGGCACAATCTCCCATGCAAGCATCATCAAACAGCTAACACAGCTTGGCGTAAATCCCTATCTCATCAGATAGGTGGCCAACTGGCTCACCGACAGGACCCTCAATGTCAAAATAGGTGCCTCCACCTCTGATAGTGCACCTGTCAGTAGTGGAGTTCCCCAGGGATTTGTCTTGGGACCCCTGCTGTTTGGCATCTACTTCTTAGAGGTCCAGGTAAAGACAAAATGCCTGGGGCTGACCAAGTTTGCAGACGACTGTAAGTTGGGTGCTGTCATTGCCCCCAAATGATGTTAACGTACTGCAAGAGGGTCTCACAGCAGCTAATGACTGGTGCCAAAGTCATGGCCTCAAGGTAAACACAAAAAATGGAGTATCATACCATTCGGCAAAAACATGGCCCCTATGATTACCATATCAACAGCAACCCCCTAAGCACACAACCTGTGGTGAGTGACCTGGGTACTCAGGTTGACAACAATCTCAGATTCGACCCTCATGTAGTGGCAGTGGTCAGAAATGCCTTTTACTTTGTTCATCTCATAAAAGGATTGCATCCAGAAAAGGAGGTTATTACCACCCTGTACTCCTCCCTCATTAGACCAATAATTGAGTATAACGCCCTATTTGGTATGTACCTCTCCAAACATCTGCACCAACTGGAATGGCCACAAAAATACATCACAAAGAGAATCCATGGCCTGCAAAACCTGTCCTATGCAGACAGGCTCAAATCCCCATCACTCTACGCGGTATCATACAGATTGCTCAGAGATGAGCTGTGTCTCGCCTACAAGGCAATATTGGACCCTGCCCTACTAGAGATGCTCCATATCAGTAAGTCTAACTACACATGCATTACCCACTCAGAAGGCCTGAATCTAATATGCGACATCAACAAAGCCTCCTGGAGAGACAGGTTTGTCAGAGGCTGCCCCATCTCTGGAATAGACTTCCCATATAAGTTAAACAGAGTACTTCACTGACCCTCTTCAAGCACAACCTTGATGAGTGGATGGGAAAGCACAAATCTGTCCTAGGGGTTCCACCTGTGTCCCTTATTGACAGGAGCAACAGGTGCTGACTGAGGTTTCTTTTTGGGAATAAACTCTTGGCTAGGCTTGTAAGGGCCCCAGGGCCATTAGCCTAGTAACCTCCTATGGTGATAACGATGATGATGAAATATAAAAACCCAACCCATATTCAACAGTCTTATAAATCATTCCTAGCACAGCACAGCAATACTACCTTAAAAGTGATTGTCTTTCTTTCTTTTTTAGGTGTCATGGCAACAAATGTTTGTTTTGATGGTCCAGCTTGCAAAACTTCTCTTAAGGAAGTTTCACTATTACTTCAGATGTCTGTGAAATCAGACAGTTCTCTTCCCTGGAGGCATGAGTTTTATTTCATTCCATCTCTTCTCAAAGATATAGCTGGGTGTGTAAATATAGTTCTTAAGTTGTTATATGGCATCTTTCCCATATTCTCATAACAATCTCTGTAGACTCCAAACAGGGTGCCTGTTTGGATTCAGTCAGAGTGCAAGTTCTGTGGCCTTCTACTTTCACTGTTCATCTAAAATAAGTTTGAGGTAGTGAATATGAAGTGCCTGAGATGGGTGGTAGGATGTACACTGTAGGACAGATGAAGAAATGAGAACATAAGAGCAGAAGACAAATTAGCTGCTATTGCAGAAAAGGTCAAAGAGAACTGATTATGGTAGTTTGGGCATGTGCAGAAAAGCAGAAGACAATTTGGTGAGGAAAATGTTGGACAGACAGGAAGAAGGCAAGTGAAAAAGAGGGCAGCCAGCAAAGAGGTGGATGGATTGTTTGAGTGTTGAGGAAGGTGGTATTGAATAGAGAGAGCTGATGACAGTTGACAAGGTACCATGACTTCATGTAGAAAACCCTTGGAAAATGGGGGATGATGATGATGATCTAAAATAAATGTTATTGATAGAAATGACTATAAAACATTCAGATGCTGTCTGTCTCAGTGGAAATCTTAAACAAAATCATAACAGCCTCATACTGTACCACTAGTGATTTACAGGATGAAGAACGCATTTCATATTTGCCAGATTTTAGTGGGTGTATGAGGCCTGACATTGCCAGTGAATATTTCCCACATAGTAGCATAATTTTGCCAGGGGAACACAGCATTTTTTTCAGACTCTAACTAATAAGATTCAGGTGAATCTGGAATTGCAGTTGAATTTTCAGGTATTTTGTTACCTGACAAACTTGTGGGGCTACCTGTCAAAATATCTTGCCTCTGCATAAAATGTTCAACTTTCCTTTTTTGTAACAATATCACAGGAAGACTTCTAGAGTGAATGGAGCAAAGGTCTGTTGTTTGCTTCCCCTACAATCCATCTGACCTAGAGTCCTGTTAAACATTGTGAAGGAGAGGGCTCAAATGATCTTGATAATTAATTTCAGGACTAAACAACTGTGGTTATCCAAACTTCAACAAAGTCCTCAGTAAACTTTTCAAGGATGATCACACCTTAAAACAGGAAGGAAAGGTGTTACAATTCATTTTCTAATCCTTTTTCTTGATAGCATGGAAACTATTATGCAGCTTCCCAATGAACTGTTTTTTTTTTTTTTTGAGAAAGTAGTTTAGATGTTACACAAAGTCATGAAGCCTGCCACAAGAAAATCCTATCTGTCCACTATAGAAGAGATTCAGATAAGAGGTGAACTCATTGATTATGCTTTAGAATTTTTTTAAGTCCTTGAGAAGTTGCTATAACACAGCATTTGACCAGATCCCTCATTATGGCTTTTTGCTGAGAAAGTGCTTCATTCAAATTGTGTTCATGTGCCAGTTTTTATTTAATGATTTTTTTTTCTTGGCCTACGTTTACCAGCTTCCCTTTATATTTTGGCTAGAAGCTTACTGAGTTGGTCTCTTGGCAGTTGTAAAAGGAAGCTGACACAGTTTAACCCATACCCAGAAGACCGGACAAGATTATGGCATCACCTTCGGGGAGAGGGTTTTGTGCTAAAAGGGTGATTTGATGCCATGGTCATGGTGGCAGCCACCAAAAAGGAACTTGCAGAAAAAATTGATGGACCCAACTTTCTCGGATCCGACAAAAAAGACCTAGGTCTACTTCTGTTGTTTCCACTCGTTCTTCCAGTTTGATAACAGAGAGTCTAGGGTGATGGACAGGTTTGGGGTCTACATCTCAGCAACCTTCTCTTTAAAGTTGCTGAATTATTTGATCACTTTATTAGATTGCAGAGGGATTTGATTAAGGAACCAGGTCAGGTACCCTCTCAGGATCTATGTCTGCAGAGGTCCAATAATCTGTGACTTCTCAGTTGGCTACCCTGCAATCTATTTCAAATTTGTCCATGAGGCTCATTTTGGAGATAGCTGAAGAACCTCAAGGGCAGTGAGTTCAGACATTTCTCTCAGGAGACATGCCTGGATGCATTTATGTGATTTTGCAGATCCCTTCAAGTCTTCATCCATGAATGCTCTTTTTCAGCATGTCTTTGTTTGGCCCCAAAGTGAAGGACACGTTATCCAGGTGTGAGAAGGACATAAAAACTCTGTCTGTCATGAGCGTACATTTTTCGACCCCTCAAAGATCCTTTTCTAGGAATCAATGAAGTGATTGAAAGATGTGGTTCAAGAAATCCCAGGGTTCTTTCCAGGACACATGTGGAGGAACTTCTCCAAGGGGCTGAGGGGGGAACTCCAGTGGTCGACACCACCCCTACGGCAGAGTTGGCCAGCAAAACTAGGTTCCAGTGATTCTTTCTTTGACAGACCTTACCAGTGCTCCTGAAAGGAGGCTCGATTTTTCTCTTTGAGGCAATCAGAGGTTATTTATCCTTGCACCAGAGAGCTTGACTAGACATAACAAAAGATACTTGGGTGCAGAGGATTATTTCCATAGGTCATATAATATCCTTTTCCCTTCCATCTCCAATCTCAAGGAAATTCCCTGATGTTCCACCCAGTCAGAGGGAAGAAGCAGCATTTCAACTACAAAGGCTGGTAGAAAAGAGAGTCATCCACGAGTTCACACCAGGTGAGGTAGAATCCAGAACTTACTCAAGATTCTTTTTAGTGATAAAGAAAACAGGGGACTGGAGACCAATTTTGTATCTCAGCAACTGAAACAAGTCAGTTCGACACACCAAGCTTCGGATGGTCACAGTTCCATTCTCCCTTTATCTGGACAAGGACAACTGGATGAGCTTGATAGACCTTCAGGATGCATACTATCAAATAAAGATGAACAGACAATACTGAAAGTACTTACAATTCCAGCTGGGACTCAGTCATTTCCATTTCAGAGTTCTGCCCTTTTGTTTCACCACAGCCCAGGGTGTTCACCAAATGTATGGCAGTAGTAGCAGCTCACTTGAGACTGCAAGGATTCTGGGTGTTTCCATATCTAGATGACTGGCTCATTACTGCCCTAACCAGGCATCAATTAATAAGGGCAAGAGTTGAGGGTCTCCAGACGTGTTTTCATCTGGGGATAACCTTAAACTATGACAGGTCTCAACTGGAACCAACTCAAAATTTGGAATTCAGTGGAGCACTCTTCAACCCAAAGTTAATTATAGCTTCAATGCATCCCTCAAGGGTTCAAACTACAAGATCATAGGTCAGAAAAAATAATCTGCAGTACCAAGATTTCAGCTCACTTAGTTCTTCAAGCTCTAGGATCAATGTCAGTGGCAATAACACTAGTAACTTTAGCCAGATTTTACATGAAGGTTCTACAGTGGATGCTAGCAACACAATGGTCGATACTTTACCAACCCATGTCAACTCTGATACGAATCACTCACATATGTAAGAGAGAGATCTCAGGTGGTGGATTGAAGCAAATCAGGTTCTAGAAGGCCATACATTCATTCCCCTCTCAGCCCAAGGCCATAGTGACCACGGATGCTTCCCATTTGAGGTGTCAGGGCATTTTCTGGGGAAAACAATCCAAGGAACTTGGTCTCCATAAGAGACCAACTTGCATATCAGTGTCCTACAGATGAGAGCAGTGCTTTTAGTGTTGCAGGCCCTTCAAGATGCTCTCCCTTCAGGGATGATTACAATTCAAATGGACAATATGTCAGTAGTTTGGTACATCAACAAACAAGGAGGGACCAGATCTTACCCGTTGTGTTGAGAAGCGTTTGGAGTGTGGCAATGGGTGATCTCATCCAAACACTTTCTCATAGCAACACAAATTTCGGAGAAGTCCAGTGTGATAGATAACAAGCTGAGCAGGTGTATTCTTCTACCTTACAAGTGGTCTCGCCACAAGATAGTAATGGAAATGATTTTTTGTTGATTGGGCCAGCCTTGCTGCAATCTTTTTGATTCTCCCCTAAACTACAAATACAGCAGCTACTTTGCCCTAATCCCGCCACAGGAAGAATCACCGAGAGATGCTCTACTTCATGATTGGCCCCCCAGTCTACTTTATGCCTGCCCACCAATCCCATTAATTCCGAAATTCTTAAAGAAAGCTGCCATATCGAAGAGCAAAGTCATCCTCATTGCACCTTACTGGCCTTGACAGATTTGGTTTCCCTTCCTTTGGCCTCACTTACTTCAACAACCTTGTATTCTGGATCTGCTCCAGACCTCCTGTCTTACCATACAGGCATGATCCATCCAGACATATCAAACCTCAGGGTGATGGCCTGGTTTCTCCAATTCCATAAATAGCCAGACAACTTATGTCTGACATACTTTTATCTTCCCATAAGCCTTCAACATGTAAACTCCATTCCAGTAAATGGAAAAGATTTTTGTACTGGGCACATCAGAATCAAGATGAACCTTTTTCAGCTCCGATACGTAACAACCTTGAGTTTTTGGCCCTACCTTTTAAACAAGAAGCTAGTCCCTCAAATATTAAAATTAATTAGCAGCGAGTGTACCTCATTTGTATCTCATAAGTTGTGCACAGCCTTCATGTGAGCCACTTTACTTTTAAGACCTCCTTTTAAGGACCCTACTCCCCCATGGAACCTCAATCTGATACTGCAGGCACTTATACATTCCCCCTTTGAACTAGCAGCTAAATGTGATCTTAAATATCTTTCCTGGAAAATAGTTTTTTTAGTAGCCATTATATCTGCTAGAGGTATTTCAGAAACTCAAGCATTGTCTTTAATAC
The DNA here is from genome assembly GCF_019279795.1 of Protopterus annectens. Classification (NCBI taxonomy): domain Eukaryota; kingdom Metazoa; phylum Chordata; order Ceratodontiformes; family Protopteridae; genus Protopterus; species Protopterus annectens. The sequence goes on from NC_056746.1 coordinate 1,535,537,199, forward strand.
ATCCATACTTGATTTTTCACAAGGATAGAGTTACATTACGAACTAAAGCATCCTTTCTTCCCAAGGTGGTGTCAGAATCCATTATCAATCAATCCAGTAATTTGCCAGTATTCTTCCCCAAATTTGCTAACAAAGGCAAATACATTACATTTATTGGATGTTCACAGACAATTACGTTTTTACCTGCATAGGACAAAAGACATATGTTTGTTTCCTTTGCAGAGTTGAAACTGGGTAAACCAGTTGCCAAAGTAATTTTGCCAAATGGCTGACTGATTTTATCTCATTTATTTATAAAATATTGGGTGTTACCTTACCACAATTGGTACAAGCTTATTTAACTGGATCTATGGCATTGCCTTTAGTTTTCCTGTCTAGAGCGTCCATGAACGACATATGCACAGCAGCTACTTAGGCTACTCCCTATACCTTCATTACTCATTATAAATTGGATCTGGTCACCAGAGGCAGAGCATCATGTGGTTCAACTGTGCATCAGAATATCCTTCCTTAGAGTCCACCTGGGATTTTAGGTACCTGGGGTCTCTGTCCCATCAGTTGGGGATAGAAAGAAAATTGATAGCATCAGATAAAGTAGTTATGTACTTACCATAACATTCGATTTGTGTTGTCCATTTTCATTCTTCCTCAACTTCCTGCCCACCAACCCCCATCCTTTCTATTTGTTAACTTCAGGAAGAATGAGTTTTTTAAGGGACATCACTGTCCTTTATATTGAGCTCCAGATATAGTATTTTTCTGTACTGAGTGCATGTAGTTTTACACCTCCTTTATCTATACATAGTAAATATTTCCTTTCTGATAGAAATCAGCAAATAAGATCTGGGGGAACTTAGAGTTGGTCCATTATGGGTAAGGGAGAAGTTCAAGAGTTTTTTGGTTGCCACAAGCTTTAGCAATGGCTGAGTTGGATCCAAGGATCAGATCTGAACCCATCAGTTGAGGAAGAATGAAAATGGACAACACAGATGGAATGATGTTCATCATGTTTCACTCTTGCAGTCCTAACCAATGAGTTATCCGGCTCCCAGTAGCCCTCGATCAGCCAGAATACCAAAGGTAAGTAAACATGACAACGGCTGTCGTTGGTTGTAAAGGACGTGAGGACGTCCGATACAAAAGGAGGCAGCCGACGTCTCTTCCTCAGTCTTCCTTGCCGCGGAGCTCGAAGCAAAAGCATTTTTGCATGAGTGCTGGTCAGCAGTTTGCCTTTTTGGTTTCCAACTACAAAGTTGAAGTCAACTACAACTAAGTACCCCATTGGGGATCCTCGTTTCTTGCCTTGACGAATGTCAGAAAAAGTCAGTAATTGTTTTACCTGTGGAAAGCAGATTCCCCATAGAGATTTTCATTCCTATTGTATCATTTGTTTAGGTCTTGACCACGACGTTCCTAATTGTGACCTCTGTGCTTCCTTTAATCCGCGTACTGTTCGTCGTCTGGCTAAGCTTTCAGCTAAGCATTTTGGAGTGTGGCCTAAGTTTGTCGGTGCCCCGTCCTCTGGTCTTCAGGCTTCGGATATCCCTAAGAAGCATAAGGACAAGGACCGCAACAGGCTTCAGAAGGTCAAGTCTTCAGATGATGTTAAGTTGGTTGTCAGTTTTGCGATAACCAATGAGGTGCCTTTGCAGCCCCTGCAGTCTGCAGATTTTCAACTGCAGGCCTCGGTTGAGACCATTTCAGAGTCCCTCAGGCCTCTGGCTTCCATTTTGTCTTCTGACCTACCGCCTGTTGCCTCTTCAGCTGGATCCGGAGCCACTAAGCTGGCTCCTGTGTCCAAGGCCTCTGTTCTTCGTTCAGACAGCAAGCTCATACCGAAACCTCTGCCACTACTTCGGCGGTTGCCAGGCCTCCCGAGTCATTCAGACTTTCAGGTAAATCTTCCAGTCGTACGCCTGTGAAGAAACAGGCTCTAGTTTCCTCTCATTCCCCTCATTCTCAGATGGTTAAAATGGCTGAAAACCTTATGACTCTTATTAGGGGTTCACAACCTCCTCCTTCAAAAAGGGGTAGGGATGTCTCTCCTGAAGCTATGTCTTTTTCAGGTTCTGATACTTCTAGCATTTTTGCTGATGAAGAGGATGTTTCTCAGGTTTTTCCTCCTTTTGAGGATTCGGATGCAGAGGAATCCATTCCTTCTGCTTCTCCTCCAGAGGATTTCTCTTTTGGTGATACTTTGAATACTCTTAGGGAGCATTTTAAATGGGAAAGTCAGGATTATTCCCAATCTAAGAAGAGGATCAGGGAGTTTTTGGATTTGGCTCAGCATAAGCCTCTGGCTATTCCTCCAGTGTTGGAAGTGGTTGATGAGGTTTTTCTGGAAAATTCCTTGACTCCAAATTCAGTTCCTCCTGCTCCCAGGAAACCTGACAGGTACTATAGAGTCCCTGATTCTCATTTGTTTCTTTTTAGGCATCCACTAGCTGACACAGAGGTTATTTCTCAAGGGCCTAAAGGAGTTAAGGCCACTGTTACCAAGAATCCTGTTCCTTTTGACAGGGAATCTAGGAACCTAGATAGTTGGGGTAAAAAAGTTTATACCTCTGCCACTCTTGCTATTAGGTCTACTAATTGCCTTTTTCATATGCGTAAGTATCAGCAGCACACCTTGGTGGCTATTAAGTCAAAGATTCAAGTGCGCCTCTTTTGGCAGAGAGTAAGTATATGCAGGATTTGCTGAATTCTGCCAGTGTTGTCAATAGACATTCTTTACATTGTGGTTTTGACATTTTAGAATCCTCCTGCAGGGTTCAGAAGGCATGCTTGGCTCAGGGAGCAGCTCCTTCCAGAGCCTGTCAAGTCTAAGCTTTTAGATGTACCTTTACTTAAGGACAGTCTTTTTGGCAGCAAAGCAGAGAAAGTGCTCAAAAAGATCGAGGATAAGGCCAAGTAAATGCCAACAGTTAAAGACTTTCTGCAAGTTCAACCTCCTCGTTTCAGCAGGAATTACCATTCTAAGAGTTGGGATGTTTCCTGATACCAGCAGACAGAACCTCTCTAGGACTAAACATTACAAATCTTCTAGGGGCAGGTGGCTACCTCTCAAAGGTCTAAGCATTGGCATGCTTCCACTTCCAAGGCAGGCAGTTCTAAGCCTACATCTCAATCCAAACATTCTCAATGACTCTGTCCAACTTCTGCCTGTTCCTGCTTGCCCGGAGAATCCTTTAGGGGGAAGGTTGGCCTTTTTTGCAAATGTCTGGGCCACCATCACGGATGACAAATAGGTACTCAGAACTGTATCCCTAGGTCATAGGTTTTCTTTCCACATCTTTCATGTACCGAAAGGATTTCTGGACACTCCTCCAAACCAAAGGGCAGAAGTAGAAAAGCAAATTTTATCTCTGTTACATCTGAGGGGCAATAGAATCAGTTCCTGCTCAGCAGGTAGGCCAGGGCTTCTATTCCAGACGTTTCGTAGTTCCAAAAAAAGAAGGCACCTGGCGTCCTATCCTAGATCTATCCATACTGAACTCTTTCATGGTAATTCCAAAGTTCAAAATGCTCACTCTGGATCAGTTGCTACCAATGGTAGACAAGGACCCCTGGCTAATAACCTTGGATCTCAAAGAACCTTATCTGCACATCCCTATCTGGGAAAGTTGCAGGCAATACCTTCGTTTCAGAGTGGGCAAGCAACATTATCAATTCTCTGCGCTGCCCTTTGGCTTATCTACTGCTCCCAGAGTTTTCAGAAAGTGCCTAGCTCCAGTCATTGCTTTTTGCAGGCAGAAGAAAATTCAGATGTATCCATACTTGGGCGACTGTCTAATTTAAGCAAATTCTCAAGAACAGCTGTTAAAGGATCTGGAATTTGTAAAGACTTTTCTCTCTTCTCTGCATTACACTCTCAATGTGGAAAAATCAAAAATGGTGCCATCCAAGAAGATAGCATTCCTGGGAGCGAGTCTGAACACAGCCGCCCAGATGATATATCTCATCCAGGAGAAGCAGGCAACTCTTTCAGTTTACTTCAAGGATTTGGCAAGCCTGTCCCAGCTCTCTGCAAGGAAATACCTGCAGGCTGTGGGATACATGGCCTCTTGTATTCTCATGATTCCATATGCAAGACTAAATATGAGGAAATTGCAATGGTACCTCAAGAACCTTTGGTATCAACACACACAGGACCTGGATATGATAATTCCTCCGCTTCCGTGTCTGCAGACAGAGTTTCTATGGTGGGTGACAGCCTGTCTACAAAACAAGGGCATGCCTTTTCACCCATCTCTTGCCATTCAAGTTCTTACCATGGACGCATTGGACTACGCATGGGGAACTCACCTGGATGGCAGATGCCTACAGGCACATTGGAACGCCCAGCAGATGCACCTGCACATAAACCTAAAGGAGTTGATGGTAGTTCAGCAAGCCTTACTAGCTTTCAAGCATCTTCTTTCTCCAGGAACTCTGCTTTTCAGGACAGACAACACCACAGTCATGTGGTACATCCACAAACAGGGAGGACTCATTCTTACACCCTGTGCAGACAGAGCATTATTCTCTGGTCCATAGCAGCATCATTTAGGCCTGCATCTCCTAGCTCAGTTTCTTCCAGGGAGACTCAGTGTTTTGGCAGACCAGTTGAGCAGACAGACCCTGGATCCTCACAAGTGGCAGCTGAACAGAGCAGTCTTTTACAGCATCATTCAACGTTGGGGCACTCTTGATGTGGATCTTTTCTCCTCCCCAGACAACCACCTTCTACCACTTTTTTGCACCAGACAGCATCACAGCAAGGCCTGGAGAGTGGATGCTCTATCCTTCCCTTGGTTGCTTCTGTCAGTTTATGCCTTCCCTCCTCTTCTTCCCAGAGTATTATTGAAGATAAGAGATGAAAGACCAAAGACTATTCTCATAGCTCCAGACTGGCCCAGACAGCATTGGTATCCACTGCTTCGCAGTCTCACCCAATTTCCTCCTTGGCGTCTTCCTCTGAAACCAGATCTTTTGGTTCAGTAAGGGTGAAACATTCTACATCCTTATCTTCAGTCTCTCCATTTGGCAGCATGGCTCATTGTATGAATCAATTCATTTTTTCTTCCCTTTCCCAGCAGGTGGTTAACGTACTTCAGGAGGCCTAGCACTAGGAAGTCCTACACTGACAAATGGGAAAGATTCTCTCATTGGATGCAGGCTAGAAGAAAGTCTTCTTCTCAGCCTACTCTTCCTCTGATCTTGGAATACTTGGCTGATTTGCTTCAGGGTGGTCTTTCATTTCCGCTGTCAAGACCCATGCTTCAGCCATTTCTGCTCATTGTTCTTTTGAGTAACCCATTTTCTTTCATCCCCTGATGAAAATGTTTCTCAGAGGTGCTTGCAACTTAAAACCTCACAGAAGGGCACCTACTCCAGCCTGGGATCTTAATTTTGTTCTAGAGAAACTCACTCTTCCTCCTTTTGAGCCAGCTGCCACTGCAGATTTAAAGTTTCTCTCTTGGAAGACTGCCTTCCTTTTGGCTGTAGCTTCAGCAAGGAGGGTTTTGGAGCTGCAAGCTTTGATGGCTGTGGAGCCTTTTCTTATTTTTCATACAGATCGTGTCTCTGAGAACCAGTCCCTCTTTTATGCCTAAGGTGGTTTCTAGCCTGACTCTTAATCAGTCCATACACCTTCCTACTTTCTATAGAGGTGAAAGGATCCTACATTCTCTTGATGTGCACAGACAACTCAGGTTTTACCTGGACAGGACTAAAGACCTTCGGAAATCAGCACAGTTATTGGTCAGTTTTGCCCCTGGAACTCAGGGCAAAGCTATTTTTAAGCAAACCATTTCTAAGTGGATTGCACATTCTGTTACTTTCTGTTATTCCTTTCATGGCAAGGTTCCTCCTCAGTGGGTTAGGACCCACTCAACTAGAGCGGCTTCCACTTCTGCAGCCTTTTTAAGGGGTGTCCCTACTAAAGACATTTTAGAGGCTGCCACATGGTCTTTTGTTCACACTTTCACAAAGCATTATAAATTGCCTTTGTTTTCTAGAGCCAGGGCAGGGTTTGCCACTGCAGTTCTGCAGGGCATTCTCTCCAATTCTTGATTCTGTTGGTGCCTCCTCCCTTTTCTCTGGGTTTTGGTAATCAACCCAATTGTTAGGACTGCAACAGTGAAACACGATGAACATAGTACAGTTGTGTACACTTACCATAAATGTAGATGTTCGAGTGTATTCACTATTGCAGTCCTGGTTTCCCTCCCTCCTTCCCCCTTTTTTGGTCCTTTCCTGTTCTCCTTTCCTACGGTACAGGCTGAATCTGGTTTTATTTGCCAAAGTTTCTTTTGGATAAGCCTTGTTTTCTGGGGACTCCTGACTGTTATGGTTAGGAAGACTGAGGAAGTGACATTGGCTGCCTCCTTTTGTATCAGATGTCCTGACGTCCTTTACAACCGACGACAGCCAATGTCATATTTACTTACCTTTGGTATTCTGGCCGAAAAAGGGCTACTGGGAGCCAGATAACCCATTGGTTAGGACTGCAACAGTGAATACACTCTAATATCTGCATTTATGGTAAGTACATAACTTCTTTTTTAGTATTATGCAGTGGAGACTACATAAAATTAACTTCTTCATTGGTGCAATGTTTAAGGTGCAGGGTCTGATTCTCATGTTTAAAAGTGAATTTTGCTAGGCTTAAAATGACTTGCAAGGGAAGCTAGTCTAGTACTTGCCAATGAACCTATATAAAGCACAGTTTCCAGCAAGGATAAAAGTCGATTATGCATGGGAAGATGCCACCATAGCTTGCTGACATTGCATTCCTTTTGGCATGGCTGCCAGGTAGAATCAGTTGTAAAACTGGGCATCCCAAAAAGTACCTCCACAAGAGATAAACCGTAGATAAATTCTGATTAACACTTTATATTTCCAAAAAAAAAAACCTCCAACAACAAACAATTTATTTTACTGTTTACCAGTGTACTCTGACTGGGTATGAGAGCCACTTTTCAGCTGAGACCCAGGGAGAAAAGCTGTGTAAACATTACAATAATAAACAGAGATTACAATGGGAGAGCAAACACAGTGGCCTAAATTACAGAACACAGTTAACACAAGAGATAAGGTTTTGAAATGCAGTTAAAACTAGATATAATACATCAGGGCACAGTTGCCTTCACCTCAGAAGTTCTGTGCTCTGAAACTTTTTTTTCTTGGATAGTGTGTTGGTAAGTACACGACAATGTAAATTCAGTACAAGTAGGCTAACTCTGAATAGAAAAAGGCATATAATAGTAATAGTATTCTATATGTAAATATCTATATATGGATCTAATTTATAAGATCGACCTTTCAGAATTTTGACATTCACAAGACTGAGACCATCTTGTCGATGATATGAAATATCTAAAGTGGAAGATACACAAAGCAAGCCTCCCTGCACCCCACACACCTGCTGCTAATTATATATACCAACTCTGAGATTGCACTATAGAGAGGAAAAGGTTAAATTCCTCAACTTCCATTGTACCTTGATCTCTGTAAAAACAATCTTCCTGCCCTGCTAAGCATTCAGTGGTTCAGACCATCGACCATATGGTCTCGAACTTGTGAAAGTTGACATTCTGATATGTCGATTTTATGAATAAAATTTTTGTGTGTGTGTGTGTGTGTGTGTGTGTGTGTGTGTGTGTGTGTGTGTGTGTGTGTGTGTGTGTGTGTGTGTGTGTGTCTATAGGATAGATATATGTAGATAGATATACAACTAATTTGCTATTTATGGGCAGTAGCAGCTTTTTTAGTTTTTCAGAAAAAAATAGTATTTAGTCGGTGTTAGTATGGATGATGTGGGAAGGAGGAAATGGAAATAAAATGTTTGTGAATAGGTATTTAAAACTCTATAGATAAGAAAAGAGTTTGAGGAGTTCCTTTGGAGGTGATAGTATATTTAAGCACAGGTATTAAGATACAGATTAGTGAATAGGTAGAAGTAAAGAGAAATGGTTGAGAGACGGAAATATGAGGTGTGCAGGGTAGTGGGAGGGTATGGAGATTGTGTTAACATAGTTGTGTGGGATGCTATCCCAGGGATGCATATGGACAAAGCCATGTTGTTTCTAGGCACAGTTTTAGATTTAGCTTAAAGGCTTGTAAATGTTCAAGCTGTCTTAAGAAGAAATGGAATGGAAGATTTTGGATGCATAGTTGAAGTACAGAACATCTCCAGCTCTATTATAGGATTCATTTGTGGAGAGCAGTATTCTGTCTTTAGAGTGTATTTAGGCTATATTGTTGGAGAATGTATTTTAGAGTTGGATATTTAGCTGAATTGTTTATTAGACTGAGAGCTACTAAGAGCTGAATGTAGTGAAATTAGTAAGAGAGCTCAGTCCAGACTAGTTAAAGTGTTTAATGGCTATACAGTAGTGGCTTCTGAAGGGATATTAGCTCCAAATCCAGCAATTTTGTTGTAATATTGCTAAAGATTTATTTTTTGGATAGTTTGAAGGTATGTGAAAATGGGTGAAGTAAGGCTGGAAGGAAGTATGTCTGTGCTATTGTTCCTTTGACTCCATCTGTGAGAAATGGTTTAGTTCTATACAGAAAGCCAAGTTTCTAATATTTTTTCTGACGGCTGCTTGAATGTGGAGGTTGAACTTCATATTGTCATCAGTTAGGACACCTAAAAGTTTTGTATGAGATTCGAGGTCTATTTGTGTGTTATCTGATAAGATGCTGTTGAGGAGAATATTGCTTTTGTGAGAGTGTTTTGGGGGTAAATAGTAGCAATTTTGTTTTGTAAGGATTCGGTATAAGCTGTGAGCTGTCTAGCCATGATTCAGTAGAGGAAAAGAATTTTAGAGTTATTTCATGAAGTTTCTATAGGTTGTGGGCAGAGCAGATGAGTGTTGAATCATCTGAGTATTGTATTAGTATAGCGTTTTTGGCAGCAGTGTGTAGGTTATTTGTAAATATGATAAATAAGAGTGGTTTAAGTATGGATTCTTGGGAAGCCCTACTGTAGTGGATTAAAAGGAAGAATATCCATGTTGCTATATAACTGCTTGATATGTATATGGTAAATATATGTTAAACCAGTAGAGGGAAGTAGTGGAGATGGCAAGGGAGACATGTTTTTGTGATAGTTTTTGGTGGGAGACGGTGTCATATGCTTTTGACAATAGCATTTGCCTGCATTTCCATTTTTTTTTTTTTGTTAATTTTGTTTATAAATTGCAGTAAAGCTGTGGTAGTACTGAGATGAAAACCATGTTGTGATGGAAGGAAAGAAGATTGTTGGTAGCCATATAGTTATGTAGTTGTGAATTAATACATTTTTCCAGAATTTTAGATATTGGGGCAGTGTGGCAACGGGCCTATAATTGAAATAGTCAGTGAAAAGTCTGCCATTACGTAGGGATATTATGTAAGCTTTTTTTCCAGATGGCAGGGAGATAACATTCTTGGATAGATGTGTTTATTTTTATTGATATTGGTTAGAATAGTGCTTCTGCTGCTAATTTCAGTATTCTACTGGGAAAATTGTTTGTGGCCAGGCTGGTGGGTTTTATTTTGAAGAGATATTTTTTATAGTGTAAGTACAGACAGGTTTAAGAGAGAGTTAGGTTGCATGAGAGTCGGAATGGTGGAGAGGTTTTATATTACTTGTAGAGATGTCTTTGATTAGAGAAACTACAGTCTGAATGAAGTGGGAAATTCATTTTCTTGCAGTTTTAGCTGGGAAATGTTCTGGTCAGGGACTGGACTTTAGCTACATCCAGGTTTCATTAGGTTTCAGACAGATGTCCAAAATTGTTATGGATTGCTTTGTTGTGTTTGTTGTAGATTACAGTAGTAGTAGTAATAGTATTATTTTTGTCTAGTTTTATGATATATTTAGTAGCAATTTTCAGCTTCTTTTTTCTAATAACATAGTTGACCTATAGTAGTGTGGTTCTTCTAGATTAGCATCCCAGGACTTGCATTTGTCCACTTACCTGCATTGATCATCAGTTGTCACTTCTTTGACCACTTGCCAATGACTTACAAGTCACTTCTCAGGCTTTCTCCTCCATTCAGGGCACCAGTTGTTGTCATTTTTAAGTAGGTTTATTCTGTTAATCAGCCCTCTGAAATATTAAAGACAAATGTGTTAAATGTTGAAGGTCTTGGCATTATCCTTGTGGCTCTCCTGATCTTTCCCTCAAACAGCCAGCATGCTGTAACCATCATCCTCTGTGTAGATCAGAGTGTGTATATTCCTTAAGAGCTATTCCAGTCGGTGAACACATGCGTATAAGTACTGAGCATGTGCAAGCAAGAATGCCATTTTGTAGTGAGCAGCTGAAGTATAAGCATGCATGTGTGTACTAGTCAGTCAATTCGTTTAAGTTTAATGTTACCGTTCTTCATCCTGATATGTTTGTGTGTAATAAACTACTTAAATGAACACCCAGCCTCATCGTCTTATTGAATATACATAAGACGAGCAACATATTGTTAGAATGGGATCCAGAGTAAAACTTCTTCTTCAAGACCATGAGGCAGGCAGTTACAGCTGGAGGAATATACAGTAGTGGATCATCTCTGCTCAAATGGCTCGTAAACAGGTTGGAAAGACAAATCCAGGTACTAAAACTCACTTAAATGATTTTTTACTCAATGAATATAAAACAAAGTATTAAAACCATTCAAAATAACTTTCTTCTTCTTCTTCTTCTCTTTCGGCTGTTCCCGTTATGGTTCGCCACAGTGGATCATCTGTTTCCATTTCTTCCTGTCCTCTGTATTCTTGCTCTGTCACACCAACCACCTGCATGTCCTCTCTCACCACATCCATAAACCTTATCTTAGGCCTTCCTCTTTTTCTCTTACCTGGCAGCTCCATCCTTAGCATCCTTTTCCCAATATACCCAGCATCCCTCCTCAGCACATGTCCAAACCAACCCAATCTCGCCTCTCTGACTTTGTCTCCAAACCGTCCAACCTGAGCTGACTCTCTAATATACTGATTCTTAATCCTGTCCATCCTTGTCACACCCAGTGCAAATCTTAACATCTTTAACTCTGCCACTTCCAGCTCTGACTCCTGCCTTTTTGTCAATGCCACCATCTCCAACCCATACACCATAGCTGGTCTCACTACCCTCTTGTAGACCTTCCCTTTCACTCTTACTGGTACCCGTCTGTCACAAATCACTCCTGACACTCTTCTCCACCAATTCCTCCCTGCCTGTACTCTCTTCTTCACCTCTCTTCCACACTCACCATTACTCTGAACTGTTGATCCCAAGTATTTAAACTCATCCACCTCCACCACCTATACTCCCTGCATCCTCATCATTCCTCTATCCTCCCTCTCATTCACACACACATATTTTGTCTTAGCCCTGCTGACCTTCATTCCTTGCCTCTCTAGAGCATATTTCCACCTCTCCAGGGTCTCCTCAACCTAGTCCCTGCTCTCACTACAGATCACAATGTCATCTGCAAACATCATAATCCATGGGCCCTCCTGTCTGATCTCGTCTGTCAACCTGTCCATCACCATTATAAATCAGAAAGGGCTCAGAGATGTTCCTTGATATAATCCCACCTCCACCTTAACCGCATCTGTCACTCCATCTGCAGATCTCACCACTATCACACTACCCTCGTACATATCCTGTACCACTCTTACATACTTCTCTGCCACTCCCAACTGCCTCATACAATATCACAACTCCTCTCTAGGCACCCTATCATATGCTTTCTCCAAGTCCACAAAGAGACAATGCAACTCCTTCTGACCTTCTCTATAACTTTCTAATTAAGCAACATGTTCAAAATTATGATATATTGATAAAATACTCAAAAAAAGTGCTTGAAATAACTTCCAAATTGTATACAGTGTACAAAAAGGGAAAGCCAAATATATTTCTTGCTATGTGTTTCTTTATTGTATTAACTAAAGCTATCCGAGATACCCGGTGTGCAAAGTGTTTGCATGTTTGCGCAGTGTTGCAGTACAGTTATTTCGCATAAAATGGTCATTTCAAAGAGTTTTTTTGAGTACCTGGTATGTATTTATACATAATTACAAGGGCATTTTGTTGGCATGACAGAAGGATTTCACAGACCTGCTCCACTTGTATTTGATAATAATGTTGCTGAAAACTGGAGAGTGTTTGAGCAAGAGTACTATATTTTCATTCAAACTGCTTTTTCTGACAAAGATGCACACACAAAAGCATTTATTTTGCTTAATTTAGCTGGTTCAGAAGCCATTGGATGGGAGCATTCATTTGTGTATGCTCCAACTGTGTATGCAGGGGAGGGGGAAGACCACCACATTGTGCTACCAGCTGAAACCTGGGAAGACCCTGAGTGCTTAAAATGTCAATTTAGAGACATGTCTAACCCACAAATGAATATTACAATGGAAAGGCACATATTTTACACAAGAGATCAAAAGCCTGGTGAAACTTTTGCAGCATATATAACTGACTTGAGAAACAAGGCAAAAATGTGCAGATTTTGTGATTTAAGAGATGAGTGGATAAAAGATAGGCTTGTGTGTGGTATTAAAGATGATGCATTGAGAAAGATTTTGCTTCGAGACAGTGATTTAACATTGAATAAGGTCATAGAGATTTGTCAGATATATGAGCTCACAGAAAAGCACATAAATATGCTTACAAGTGAAAAATGCAAAGTAAATGCATGAAAAATAAGTGCGTTTCCACTATAATATTAATTTGGGAGTTACTTGTTTCTCTAAATTTATGTTTTAAGCACTTGAGGGTCTTCCCTTGATTCATCCGTTGCCACTGTGTAGCAGTTTCTCCCCTCCCCTGCAAACACAGCAGGTGCATACACAAATTAACGCTCTCTTTCTATGGCTAACCAGCTAAATTAAGCAGAATATGTGCATCTTTGTCAGAAAATGCAGCTTGTATGAAAATATTGTACTCTTGCTCAAACACTCTACAATTCACAGCAATATTATTATCAAATGCAAGAGGAACTGGTTTTTGAAATCCTTCAGCCATGCCAACAAAGTATGCTCAAACACACTGCAAATATGGCGGTTGTAATTATGTATGAACATGCGCACAGAGCAGGTAGTTGTAATAACATTCAAATGCACAGTAAACTCTTCAAAATACTGTACTTTGCAAAATATGCTTTGAAATGGCTGTATTTTGCAAAATAACTGCACTATAATACTGCACAAACTTGCAAACACTTTGTATACTTTAGATATCTGGCATAGCTTTAATTAATGCGAAAAAGTAGCACATAGCAAAAAATGCAGTTGTTTACCTTATTTTATACATTTTAAGTGATTCAGACATTGTTTCAAAAATTTTTGTAACTATTTTGAATATTTTTATCAGTATAACAAGAAACAGGCAGTTTTGGCCATTTTGTTTAACTATATATTTGTTTAGAGCATTCTGAGCGCTTTATTTTATATTTTCTGAGCAAGTAATCATTTAAGCAAGTTTTAGCACTTGAAATTCATTTCTGACCTGTTTTGTGAGTTATACTTGCAGGGATGATCCATTCCTCTATATTCTTCCAACATTAACTGAGTGCCTCTTGGTCTTGATTCTGGATCCCATTCTGACACCATGTCATTCGTCTTTACAATTTAAGACAAACAGGTGGGGTAGCTCGTTTATATGCTTTATTACATAGAAATACATCAGCATGGATAGCAGCAGTACAAACTATAAACAAATTGATTAACTGACAGACTACACACACATGAATGCTTAATCTCAACAGCTTTCTACAAAATGGCAGTCATGCTCGCACGTGCTAAGTATTTATACACTTGTGCAAGCCCATGGAAAGCTTTTTAAAGGTATACGTACAAAATGATCTAGAGGGGATTGGCCAGTGCAAAAACACTTAATTTGAAATGTACATGTGGGTTGTAGGAGTGTTGTGTTGATCAGGAATAGCCATACATTTCTTTCTGTTTAAATAAACCAAATACAGAGAAAATCTTAACCAAAACAAAGATTAATTTTATTGATTACAGCATATACGGGGGTAGGAAATTAGTTCTATCCCTCATTAAATAAAGAAACCAGTCAGTTTTTATACTTAAATTCATCTTGGTTAGAAATAAGGAGACACACACACACACACACACACACACACACACACACACACACACACACACACACACACAAAACTGAGTTACCAGATTTTTTTACCTGTCAACAAATACATGAATTTGAGCTCATTGGATTATAGGTTCATAGGATCATAGGTTAATAGCCCTAGGGACCTTACAAGCCTAGCCAAGTTCTACCCTTGTTTCTACAATCAACACCTATTGCCCCTGTCCATGAGAGACACAGGTGTAACCCGCGGGGTGAATTTACAGTTAAGAACCAAAATAAAAAAGCACTTCAGGAAGGATGACCAGGATCCAACACTCCAACTCAAAGTTTTGTTATAAGATGAAAATGCAATGTGAACTCAAGCGTTAGTGTGTGCTTTTGACTGTTGGATTTACTGTTAAAGTGCTCTTTGAGTTGTAGTGTTGGAGTGGTGGATCCTGGTCATCCTTCCTGAAGTGCTTTTTTTATTTTGGTTCTGAATTTAGTTACCCATTCAGTCTTCCAGATTGCATTTGAAGAGGGCCAGTAAGATGCTCTGTCTGACATGAAGTGGGAGTCTGTTCCAAAGGTGTGGTAACCTCTGGGACACAAATCTGTCCCTCCAGCAGGTGCTATTAATGTCACATACCAGGTTAAGGTCTTTAGAGTGAGTAACCCGTGTGCCATTAGACTTGCAGATATGCAGCATTTCCAGTGAAGCAGGGTCAGAGATTGCCTTATACACAAGGCAGAGATCACTTCTGAGTAGTCTGTATGAAACAGAATAAAGTGACAGTGATTTCAGCTGATCCACTTAGGACAGATACTGAAGACCTTTAATTTTCCTTGTGAGGAACCTTTGTGGTCTCTCCAATTGTTGCAAGTGCTTGGAAAGGTACATTGCACTCAATTATTGACCTGATGAGGGAAGAGTACAGGAAGGTTATAACTTCTTTTTTCTGGAGGCAGTGCCCTTACTTATGAGATGAGCAGTATAGAATGCCCTTCTTATCACTGCGGAGACATGGTGATCAAAGGTAGCTGTCAACTGTCTGCCCAGGTCTCTCACCACTGAGTGCGTACTTAGCGTGTTGCTGTTGATCTGGTAGTTAGCAGGAGCATCAGTTTTACTGAAAGGGACTTTAATCCATTTGTTTGCATTAAGTTTCAGGTCATGACTTTGGCTCCAATCATTTTTTTTGCATAAGACCCTCTTGTAGGATGTTGATATAATGTAGAAATTATATGACCGCTCCTAGTTTGCAGTTGTCAGCAACTTTGTCAGCCACAGACCTTTTATTTTTGCTTTTACTTTGGAGAAATACATTCTGACAGTAGAGGTCCCAGGACTGATCCCTGTGGAACACCACTGGGTATGGATATGCTATTGGAGGTGGATTCTCCTATTTGTGATTGTATGGGTTCTATCAGTGAGCCAGTTAGCGACCCACCTAATGATATAAGGGTTGATACCTGGCTGGGTGAGTTTGTCAGTGATCCCTGAGTGGGGGATAGTGTCAAAAGCCTTGGCTAAGTCTATGTAGGCAGTATGCACAGATTTTCTCTCATCCAGGGCCTTGGTGACTGTCACAAAGAAGTCCAGCAGGTTTAATGGGCATGATGTCCCTTTGCAAATCCAAACTGAGTAGGGTCAAGTGTTTGGAGATTACCTGTATCTTTGTTGATAAGGTCCATGATGATTCACTCCATGGCCTTGCAGAATAGGTTAGTCAGGCTAATAGGTCTATAGTTCCTCGGATCTCTGGAGGCACCACCTTTGTGCAAGGGAATAATGGACATTTTCCATTCAGCTTGGATGAAGCCAGTGCTTAGACTATGATTGAAAAGAGTACCCAATGGTTTTGCTAATTCATGTTGGAGCCCATGTAGGATGCAGCCTGGGATGTTATCACTTCCCATGTATACTGTGTTTTTGGCCTTAGAGAGGGCATTTACAACCTGCTGTTCAGAGATACAAGGTAGGGGACATGTGGTAGGGATGTCATGGGGTATGTGTGGCAGGGGCAGGAGAGCAAAGTTTTCACAGAACCTGTTGGCTAACATGTTAGCTATGTCCACACGCTCAGTATATATGGTATCACTAACTACCAGTTCTGCACAAATCTGGGACTTTCCTTTTAGGTTACGGATATAACTAAAGAACGCCTTATGGTTATCCCTAGTGGAGGAAGCTAATTTGGATTCGCATTTTGCTTTAGAGGACTTTACAAGAAGTCTTATTTGCTTGTTTAAGCTGAGGAGGGGGTGTTTCCAGTTTAGGGCCCACTTCCTGTTGCTCTTAGACAGCAATTTCTTCTTGTTATTGGAAAGCCTGTTAATGACAGTTGTCCACCAGGCAGGTTTTCTCCTCCTTGAAGAGCTTTTTTGGTCCTATCAGGTATGGTCAATTCAATGCAGTTATACAGGTGTTTCTATAAAGCATTGGTGTAGAACTCGGCATAGTTTCCAGTTCCATCTGGGGACAGGCTTAAGAGAGAAAGGGGGTTTATGGGTGGAAGGAGAGGGAGAGATAGAGGGGTGGTTTAATGGAGAGGGAGAGGTAGAGGGGAAGGCATTTGCATCTTTTAATAAGATTCTGTATGTAGTTTAATGGTTTCTGTATGGTGTCAATAAAGAAGGAGTTAAGAAGTGAAGCAGTGTCAAAGGCAGAGCTACTGGGGAAGGGAGAGGGAGTAGAGGGTCTGCCAGGGTGTAGAAGTTTGTTTATTGTACTCCATATTTTTTGTGGGTTAGAGTCGGGGTTCTGTTGTGGCTTTAGGTAAAAGTTTCTTTTACCATTATTGATTTGTTGTTTTTTTTTTGTTATGTTATAGAGTTCTCTGTAAGATGGTAGACTTGAAGGTGATTTGTTTTTCTTCCAGCTTTTCCAGGAGTTATCTCTTTTGTGCATGAGGGAACTAGTTTCTTGGGTTATCCAAGGTGCAGACTGGGGCCAGGAAGTTTAGGATGGTTAGGAATATGGTATTGAATTGTACAACAGCATCCTCAAGGATGAGGTTGTAGAGGAAGGACCAGTTGATTGAGGATAATAAGTGAGTGAAGGCATCTAGGTCGAAGTTAGAGAGTTTTTGACAGTTTTTATATTGATGGGATTTATTAGAATGTAGGAAGTGTCTTTGAATATGGGTAGGAAGGTGGTCATGTAAGGTATTGGGCAGAGCCTTGGGTTGTGATAAAGGTTAGGGTTGAAGTTGAGGAGCCAGTCAAGTGTAGAGCTGGTGTTAGTGTGTTTATTCAGACATACTGGGGAAGTAATTAGTTGAGAGAAGCCAAAGAGATTTATGCTGGTAGCGGAAGAGTTAGCGAATTCCAATCAATGTTAATAACACCCATTTTAAGAGTTTCATAGGTGATGGTTTGTGATATCCAGGAAAGAAGGTGTTTGAGGGCAGGGATGTTGTTTCCTGGGGGAATATAGATGGAAACAATTGCTATTTGTTATGGTTGTTCAGTTTGCAGTTTGCTAAAAGGACTTCAGCTGGATGGAAACTAGGTGGAGAGAGTGATAGAGGAGAAAGGGAGAGTTGTTCGGACTACAGTATTGCTATAACTACCACTTTTTTCTTGAGTCTGTCTTGGCAGATGATATTGTAGCCAGGGGATATAATTTCACTGTCAGATATGTGTGGTTTTAGTCAGGTTTCAGAGAGGATTACAATGTTGGGGGTATGGAAAGATATCCAGAAATGAAGTTCAGTGACTTTGTTTAGGATACTTTGAATGTTAAGAGATAGAAAGTTAACTTTCTGTTAGATATGGAGGAAAATTTCTCAGTAGAGAGGTATAGTGGTGGGAGAGATGTGGGAGAGGGTTGGGCAGGTACAGTGGAGGTAGTGATGGGTTGTTTGGGTAGAGAGGAAGAAGTGTTAGGTCCAGGGTTGGGGTGTATATCACCTGGGAGGAGTAATTTAAGTATTGGATGTTTTAGTAGTGAATATCTGAGGTATGCAAGGGTATATTTGAGCTTTATTGTGTGAGATAGCGAGGGCAGTTGAATCCATTTTATTTTATGAAGATGGGTGTTATGGTTGAGTAGAGTAGGAGCAATATGGAAAGAGTATCTAAGGGGGAAGTGGGACAGAAAGTTAGAGTAGGGGCAGGTGTTATTAATATTAGGGTATGATGATATGTGGTAGAGACAGAGAGAAGGGAAGGTAGAGTTGTAGTGAGGGGAAGATGTATCATGTTTTGTAAAAGAGAAGAGAAAGAAGGAGAGAACTATGTAACTGGGATGGGATGCTTTAAGATGTCGAAGGACAGAAATATTAGTAAGATATATTGCTGAAGGAAGAGAAGTAGGATGATGGAGGGTCAGCTGTTGGGAGGAGCAACTATGGCAAAAGAAAGTGAGAGATGACTGCATGGTTAGAGAGGAAGTGGGGAGTGGTGAGAGGGTGTGGCTTGAATGGTTAGAGTATAAGTTTAGTTGATTTAGAGCCACAAGTTTTGGATCACTAAGTTAATCAGGGTGAGTATGAAAGTTGTAGAAGTGGAGAGGACTTTGAGGTAGACTGCAAAGTTATTATGAAAGTCCTACACAAGGAATATGCAGAGAAGAGGGAATAGTCTCATAATTCATTGCACTTGGATTAAACTTAGTTTAGTATCGGAGATATGAAAGAGCTTGGGAGAGAGAAAGGTTGGATGGCATTAGACACTAGGGGAGTGGAGGGATTGAGGGGTTTGGCAGCCAAGAATAGGTTTGCCTTGTAACAAATGTTAGAGAGGCAGATTTCTTAACACACAAAGTATGGATGGAGAGTAAGAAGATGTATGTTGTGCCTTGTAATTGAATGAAAGCTTCGGTCCTTTGATCACTTAGAACCCATCCTGGGGTCGCTTGGTAGCCAAGCAGGTAGAATTTCCACCAGATGTTTAAGGCAGATTCCAACTGCTGTTTTTAACTTTTGCTGTTTGAGCTAAGTTCTAGGTTCTGTATTTCCTGTTTGGTATAGCTTTTATGTGTAATGTACTTGTTTCAGTGCTCATTTGACTCTGATGTGTGTAGGTGGGTGGGGGTGACTATAGTTGTTATAAGATAATTCTTGGAAAAGAAAACACTGTCAGTGTATGTAAGTAGCAGTTTCAGTTTTCAAGGCTTTCCATGTCACATTTTATCGGTGCATTTTACATGCTGCAAGATTTACTGGAAGCAACCACAACAGACTCACACTGATTTTACATTCAAAAAAATGATTACATTTAACTCTTAAGCTTAATACAGCATTTCTGTATTGCTCGCCTTTAATGCATGTTTTACTGAAAGGACAGTTGCACGCTGCAGACAGACTTGTACAGGCTTTCTGCATGAAGGATTAAATTGTAATCCATTGGTGTAGTCAATGCACCTTAGCTAGAAAGTAGTTGATCCTTCTACCATCAGCATTACTTATGTGTATTTTACTGTCTGTCTCTCCTTTTGGTATGGCTGCCAGACTTCTTAGTGAATACATTAATTAGTGAATACATTAGTTACTTCTGTAGTCCTTGCTCTGTTACAGCATGTTTGCTTTTATCACTGTTGTTGAAATCCACATTCTTTAAAAACATCACACATTGCTCTGTGCCAGATGGCCTCTACACCTGTTAATATTGTCAGTATGGAAATCTTGAGCACAATCTTCACTGAAATTACAGACTTTGTCTACATAATGAATGCATTAACTTGGCTAATTTATAAGGCAATTGTCCTTTTCTTAATTTAATTACAGATTTTAAACCATCCTATGCCAGCACTTTGAAGCACAGCACTGGAAATTCTGGCATATTGAAGGTTGTTCAAGGGCCTGCATCCTCTGAACTTCTAGCCAAACTAGCACTAATCAAGCACACTGCAGAAAAGGTAGGCAATGGTTTCACTCACATGGCTTGCTGACATTTCATTATTTTTCATCCTGTGCTGCATGACTGCTGAAAAATGATGAAGACCAAGGTGGCAGAACAGCAGCATTGCTGAGAATCAGTACATTAAACTCTCAGTTAACTGGAACTCAAGCAACCAGCAATCTCTCACACAGTCGCTTCTGCTTTCATGCATACATTCACTCACTCTTTCTCTCTCTGATCTCTCACTCACACTCTCTTCAGCTTTTATACATCTCTGATCTCTCACACACAGTCGCTTCTGCTTTCATACATGCATTCACCCAGTCACTCACTCCGATCGCTTACCCATACAGTCTCTTCTGCTTTCGTACATGCATTTAGTCACTTTCTCTCTCTCCGATCTCTCACACACACTTCCGCATGCCACTCTCAAGCAACTGGAAACTACAGTTATCTGGCATCTACCAATCCCCATGGTGCCGGTTAACTGAGAGTTTAATGCAGTTAAAAAACAAAAGAAGATGCTAAGATGTGATTAGAATGTCAAGTTAATCAGAGAGTTGTAAAAGTGGAAAACAGAAGCACTCTAAAACAATATGCCATAACAGTATGCTTAAAGAGGTTGTTTTCTCACCGGTGTTATTAATAAAGCCTTTTATGGTCCTTATTTACTAGAGTTATTGCTTTGTGGTTTTTGCATTGCAGGTTTGCATTAATATTGAAGTAGTAGTTGCTCTAGAAAGTGTCATCTGACCAGTTCTGAACTTTCAGGAGAAAAAAAGTGTGTCCTCCTTATAATGTTTTTCTTATACATTGATATGTTTAACTTCCTTACACACAGACAGACACACACTCAGAGTCATGCATTTGCTTACAGAAAGACAAATACATTGAGTTTACATAGGTAATGCAGGGGTGAACTGTTTGACTGTATGGCCTTACCAGAAAATTGGATTTAATTTTGGCCTCTACTCCTCTCATTGTGGGTTTCATTGTCATCATCAGTTTAGTAATAATAAATGGGCTATAACCCCTCAAAAGGCTGTCCTTTGGATCTGAGTTTTGTCAAATAATATATGCTATCCATGAGTAACAAGTTAGCCTGCCTCTTTGTCAGTTAAGAAGTCATAGCCCATACTTGAAGGTGGGGCTGAGTAGATCTGTTTGCCACAGGTAGTATAGGCAGTCCTTACAGGTGTCAAAAATAATTTTGGAGAATAGTAGGTGTGTACAGTATTTACTACTATTGCTACTGCTATTTTTGTCTGAAATTTTCACTATGTCAGAGTACTGATGGAAAGACAACTATCTGATAAATTGTTTTCTAAGATGAATGCAGTGTCAGAGATTTACTTCAGTGTACTTAGTTATTATTTCTTGTCCCATCTCACCTTCGTTCTTGCTGGTTGGGTTCGGAGCCGATCCTCGGTTTCAACTCGGCCGATTTACTAAAGTTTGAGAGCTTTTACTGGCTCAAGGCTACCCATTATCCCAAGATGCCTAGGGGCAGCTACCCGGATCTTGTTTGCCGCTTGCAGCGTCGAGATTGCTACTACTGGCTCAGGCTAAGTACTTTGTGCTTTTTTCTATTTATCGCTACTTTTTCTAAAATTTAGTGGTTATATTGACTCGTTAGAGTGTGTACCATCCCTATTAGTCTAATGACCCCTTTCTCTGCTTGTTGTGGTGCTTTTTGGATGTCGTTTTTTCTCTTCAGACCTTGTTTTCCCCTTAGAGCCTGTTTAAGTTAGAGGTTTCTTCTCTTTCCTCACCCTTTTTGTGGGATTGCCGTTTAAGTTAGAGGCTCTCCCATCGGGGGAGTCGCCATTTAAGTTAGAGGCTCTCCCCCTTCTTCCTTCTTCCCCTTAAAAAAAAAAAAAAAAATTTATAATAAGGTTCTTCCTTTTTTGTTGTCAGCCTGTTTGCTGTCACTTGTTGTGTGCTGTTAGTGATAGTTTTCTGTGTTCTCTGTGAATTTTTTCCTGACTAGTGTTTACTATGTCTAAAGAGTCAAAACCCTCTGGGTTTAAAAAATGTGACTCATGTTGCCAAAAAATGTCCCTTACAGACGGGCACATCAGTTGCGTTTATTGTTTAGGGGCTGTTCAACTGCAGGACTCTTGCTCGATCTGTCACACTTTCAGTTCCAGAGTCCTGCAGGAGAGAAAAAATAAGCTTATTTTACTTGGCCTCCTGAAGAACCCTCAAGATTCCTCATCTCAGTGTCTGAGAAACACTCTAAGCCATCGGTTCCGAGTTGGGAACAGACAAAAATCATGGAAGCCTTCAGCTCTCTTGGCTCCCAGCATTGACTCCGACAAAGCTAAGTCTCTGGCAGCTCCATCTGTGTCCTTGGAGCCAGTCCGGACCCATAAGAGATCAAGGTCTCCTTCTTTGGAGCCGGTATGCTCCGCTCCACAATCTCCTCTGCTGCAACCTGGAGTGGGCAGTCACTGGTCCTCTTCACACTCCTCTCGGTCCTCCAGACTTTCGGATCATTTATTTATTTTATTTTTGTTAACCGGGAAAGTCCGACTGGACACAGGTCCATTTTCAGCGGAGGCCCGGGGAGAAAAGCTCCATGATACAATACAATATTAGATTAAAACAGTACAAAGCAATTCTTAACATTTATATGTAGTACAGAGGACCATTTACATGGCATGTGATAACTCTAGTAGAATATACAGTCAGTACTCTAGCAGAATATACAAATAATACAAATATATATAAAAAAAATGTTGATGTGGAGAGAGTGGTCAACAGGCTCCTCAAGTCACAGGCACTTGCTAAATTACTTTTGAGCCCAGCCCATAAGGAATTGGCTCCTTTGGCTCTCCCAGCTTCTCCATCGAATCCTCCTCCAACTCTCTTGAGCTCGGAGCCGGATTGCATAGAGGTCGTGATGGTGGAACCGTCGGCTCTGGTTTCTTCTCCCTTATCAGTTCCAACGACCAATCCAATTTCCTCGATGTCTCAGTCCATCGAGGGATCTGTCCACCGAAGCTCTCTCATCGGCTCTGTGGGGGGAAATAGCATCGGACCCTTGTTTGACCCCGCTCTCCCTCTCGGACCTTCGGCGCAGCGTGAGCTCAGCTCCTACATCAGCCTTGGAGCCATCGCTCCCGGTTCGAAGGAGATCTCTGGGCTCTTCGAAGCTGGTGGCTCCTTTGACTCAGGGCCATGGCACCTTCGAGGTGATGAGCATGCTGTCTATTGAGACTGCTCCACCCTTGACTCCATTGGCTCCTTCTCCCTCGGTGCCTGCCTTTGTCCCTGCTCTTGCCAAGCGTAGGGAACCGGTGCCCCAGGATGCCCACTTGGTGACCCCACTTCTTCTGAAACCTCTCCTGAACATTGTGGAAGGAGGTCCCTCAGAAGAAGTGTAAGAGGAAGCATCTAGACTCCCCTGAGTCTACCACTTCGGATACAGACTTGGATGAGTCGGAAAGGTCCCCACTGTTCCCCTCTGAGGATGTCTCATTTTAAGACATCTTGGAAATCCTTAGACAGACGGGTGGCTGGAAGTCCCTAGCCCCTTCTGAGGATGAGTCTGTCTACCTGGATGCATTTGGTTCCCAACCCTCCACCTCTTGTGTGTCTCTGCCTTTTGACCCAGTTTTGTCTGTAGTGAGTCGAAAGGCATGGAGCACTCCAGAGACCATGGAACCAGTTATGAGGAGACCAAACAAATTTATTACAGCTCCAGAAGATACGTCTTTCCTATCCAAAGGGGTCCCTGTTGATGCCATAGTGGTGGCAGCAGCCACCAAGAAGGAATTTGCAGAAACTTCATCTGTCCATCTGCCGAACAAAGAGTCTCGTACAATGGACAGGTATGGGAAGCGTATATTTTCTTCCGAGACCTTTACTTTCAGGTCACTGAATTACTTGCCTCACTTCACACAACTTCAGAGGGATCTCCTGAAGGAACTAGGAGATACTCTGCAAGATCCTACAGCTGAGAGGGTTTTGAACAGGGCAGCTTCCCAGCTTGCGACCTTGACCTCCGTGGTTAACTCCTCTATGAGGCTCATTTCTTATGCGGCAGATGGAGCGAGTAGGGCAGCAGGTACCAGAGTAGCTTTACGCAGACACTCCTGGATATGTCTTTGTCAATTTGTGGAACCTTTTAAGTCTTCATTTACCAACACCCCCTTCGATGGCTCATCCTTGTTCAGAGCTCAGGTAAAAGAGACTCTTATCAGGTGTGAACAGAATGGCAAGACTCTCTCTGCTGTAGGAGTCCATTTTTCCTCTCCATCTAGACCCCATCCTAAAGGTCAGAAGAGTAGAAAAATGTGGTTCCGAAAATCCCAGGAATCTTAGCCTGACACACATGGAGATTTTTCCCCCAGGAGCAGAGGGGGGAAACAACAACAGAAGACACTGCCCTTGTGGCAAAGGGGGTCCGCAACAGCAGGCGACAGAGATACTTTCTCTGCTAGGCCCTTCCAGCACTCCTGAAGGGGGGCCCGGCTGTCCACCTCTGGAGGCAGTTGGGGGCAGACTATCACTGTACCCAGCAGCCTGGCAATCTATCACGAGAGAAACATAGGCACTGTCGATAATATCCAGGGGTTACAAAATTCCCTTTTCTCAGTCCCCCCCCTCAAAAGACAAGCATTCTATTCCAGATGTTCCACCCAGTCTTCCGGATCATGCAATCCTAGATTGTTAGAAAAAAGAGCCATCCAGGAAGTTCCCACAAACCAAATTGGATCCATAACTTACTCAAGGTTCTTTTTAGTTCCAAAGAAGACAGGGGACTGGAGACCAGTCTTGGATCTCAGCAAGCTAAACCAGTTAGTAAAAAGACAAAGTTCTAGATGGTGACACTGCAGTCCATTTTTCCCTTCTTGGGTCAGGAGAATTGGATGTGCTCCATAGATCTCCAGGACGTGTACTACCATATAAAAATGGACAGGCAATCCAGGAGATTCCTTCGCTTCCAGCTGGGAGCCAGTCATTATCAGTTCAGGGCCCTGCCCTTTGGTCTCACCACAGCCCCCAGGGTGTTCACCAAGTGTATGGCAGTGGTCACGGTTCACCTGAGGCATCTAGGATTTCAGGTGTTTCCATGTCTAGACAACTGGCTCCTCACTGCTACCACCGAGCATCAACGATCAAAGAACGGGACTACACAATCCAAACTTTTTCCCAGTTAGGCATCACCATTCACTATGAAAAATATGCCTTGTTGCCTTGTCAGTCTATTACCTTTATAGGGGCAGACTTAGATACAAGACGCATGATAGCAAAACTGCCTCAAGACAGGGTGTCAACCATTCTTCAGAAAGTTTCTTTTCTTGTAAAAAGATGAGAGTTCAGGCAAGACAAATTTTACAAGTACTGGGCTCAATGGTTGCAGCTGTTATGCTAGTTCCTTTGGCATGCTTCCACATGCGGATTCTACAGTGGCTTCTTTTCGCTTAGTGGTCTTTCCAGGATTTGCCAGTGTCACACATGATCTTGATCATGGAATCATGCAAAAAGGACCTACTATGGTGGCTTGTCTCCCCCCAGGTGACTCAGGGCAGACCCTTTCTAGACCCCCATCCAGTAGCCACAGTGACCACAGACGCTTCCCAGATAGGGTGGGGGGGCATTATCTGGGATGGACTGTCCAAGGAACGTGGCAACCTCACGAGTACCATTTGCACATCATTGTTCTAGAGATGAGAGCATTGGTTCTGGCGTTGCAAGAACTTCAAGACTCTCTACCTACCTGAACCATTGCAATCCAGGCAGACAATATGTCAGTGGTATGGCACATCAACAAGCAGGGCAGAACCAGATCTTACCCCTTGTGTTGGGAGGCACTTCGAGTATGGCAGTGGGCGATGTCTTCCCAATGCTCTCTGATTGCGATGCACATTCCCGGAAAAAACAACGTGATAGCAGACAGGCTCAGCAGGGCTATCCTCATGCCTCACGAGTGGTGCCTGAAGCAAGAAGTTGTGGACTTGATTTTCCACAAATGGGGCTAGCCATGCTGCAATCTTTTTGCCACTCCCCTAAACAACAAATGCAGCAGCTACTTCGCCCTATGTCCAACATGTATCTGTCCATTCAAAGCAGTTTGTTGCAGGACATACTGACAGCCAGATAAGATGATTTGGTGGACTGAATTGTGGCCCTAGGGGCACCTTTTGGACACACCTGTCCTAGTTGAAGTAGTAGTGGCACACCCTGAGATCTCTTTGGGAGGGGGGAGTTTTGGCATTTGCATTTCTTTTTAAACATAATCATCTCGAAGGTTGCATAACTTCAGGGAAAATGTCAGATTCACAGTTTTGGGCTTTCAATGAAACAGCTATTGGTCTCACAACCACTTAACATTTTTTGCTATGTTTAAATGGCACTGACAGCACTGTCATTTTGTCTAGCATATATTGTGAATGGATTTTTTTCATTAACATATTTTAGTTGTTTTTAACTTATTTAACTTCACAAACATTGGTATGCTAAAAAAAAGGGTGACAAGATCCTGTAGTGTGCATACATGTATAGAGCTTAATCAATATGCTATTGCTTAACTGAATAGGTATGCCATACTTTGATGTTCTTTGACAGGTAACATCAGGTATCTCTTTATTACTTCTCTTCTAATGTGGAAGAAAATATCCTAACACATTATTCCACATTTCCAGGATCTCCTTTTCCCCCATTTTAAAAAAAATGCAACCAGTTTGTTTATACTGAAAAAACAACATGTTCAGTGTTCCACTTAAACAAAATAAGTCTCTTACCCAGTGCAAGTTTGGTCAAACCAGACAATTGCATGTGCCAACATCATCATACCCCCAGACAGCATCAACCCAGGTTCCATTAGGATTTGGTAACCCAGAAATTGGCCACCATCATCTTGAAAGGTCAATCATGTGTCCTTAACCTGAAGACATTGCCTTATTGGATGAAAATAGATTTCTTCTGATTTTTCAGACTTCCAGCATACTTATATCCTTTCAAAAACAACTTCAGAAGTGATTGCTGCCACTTGACAACAAGATGAAATTGAACAAAGCACTAGTCAAGGCCCTGCAGTTGCAGCATTACTTCTCCCACTACTTTCTTCCATTTGTCCTAGATAGTTGCTTCATTCCCATTTGCTACTCATATGTTCACTCCTTCCTTCCACGAACAAAGGTGGCATCCATACCTTTTACAGTTCATCTTCCTTCTGAATTAATGCTCTTCAGTCATGTCCCTTTCTGAGTACTTGCTCAACAAAACACACAGAATGTTACCTGCTTTCCTACAGGTGCACAGTGAATTTGATAAAAAAGATTAAAAACAGATTGCTAATATCTCCTTTGGAGACCCCCTAAATATCTCAGGAATTCAAACATCCTGCATATAACTGTGTGCCTGTTACCTTCTATCCTCTGTATTAGGATGTAAACCTACATCTCTCTCTCTCTGATCTCAGATCCTTATAATAGTTCTTCATCTGATGTAGCTTGCAAAACTCCGTTGTATGAATTTTATCCACTCTTATCCTGTGGTGAATGTCATACTTATCTAGACCACTGCAAAACTTACCTAGGTTTCTGCCTTAAGCCATCTTAGGCTGAAATGAAAAGCATACAAGAAATTCAGCAGATAGCAGGGCAAGGGACCTTGATGTTGCCCATTTCTTTGGTGTGGTATAAGACACATCTTGCTCACCAAGAAGACTTACTCCCCTGGTGTGTTGAAGACCATATACTACAGTTTCATCAAGCAGTTCACTTCATATATAAACAGACTGAGCTTCTGAATCCTGGCGTGTTGGGGGTTGGAATCCGTATTTTTATTATAGTGACCACCAGTATAAATGGGACAGAGGAATCCCCTTTCACTCCTATGTCAAATGGCCCAATTTGCTTAGTAATACCTCATAACTGTCTGTATGTGCTTGAGATGTAATTTTCCTCAAAGAAAATCACTGTGATGAACTCAGATAACCCTGGTGGAATGAGTGTGCTGGTAAGGGTAATGGTGTATTTGCAAAGACTAAGCAGTCAAAACTGATAATAGTCAAATCCAACCTAGTATTATTCTGAAAGTGTTTGCCACCTGCAAAAGTTGGGGAAGAGCAGTTATCATGCTCCCAGTTATAATCATGTTGTCATTTGCATAGCAGAGCATTTTAAGAACTATAGACTTACTTAGTAGAATGATCTGTTCTTTTCCCCTGATATTAGCACAGAAAGGCTGCATTTCCAGTATAAACAACAAAGGACAGAGGGTCACCTCTTTTTAGTATCTTTGTGAGTAATTATAGGAGTGGATAATGTGTAATTAGCAAGGACTACTAATTTATCAGGAGTGTCTTCACCAGGCTTCTGAAACATAGGCCTGTCCCATCTTCTTCTAAAGTCAAACTCACTGGTAAAGTTTGTTAAGGGGAGTTTCTAAGTCACTCATAAACTTTCTTCCTTCCACTATGCATTATAAACAGCAATGGTCCAATCACATTATGGCCAATGCTCCCTCTTATGAAGCCTACATGTAAATAATGAAATAATTTGTTCACATGTTTTCTCTGAAAATTTTGACTGGCCATAACCCATTTTCAGTGAAGGCATGGAGAGAAGTTCTCCACACAGTCATAACATGCAAAACTAACATGGTATTGTAAAACATTGGTTTGACAAAATGGGTGTGTGCCTTTTAATGAGTATTGTGAATAGGAATTTCCCACAGTGTTAGGAAGCTACCTGTTTAAGTAGGCTGACAAGACAGTAATTGACGATTATTGCAGCATATATGGAGGAAACCTGCAACCTCACAAGAGAATGTTTATTCCTTAAGCAAAGGATCAACCAAGAGGTAAGCAGGAGCTTGTCTAAAGAACTTGGGGGCTTGCAGTACAACAGCCCAGTTGTGGCCTGTTGCAGAAGTATACCTGGTGTAGATACATTTGGAAATAGAATCTGGACCTGGGAGAGGCTTGAAGCCTTGGACTTTTTTTAAGTGTAGCCTGTTGCTAAAAGGGATATATATATATATATATATATATATATATATATATATATATATATATATATATATACATGTACATATATATACATATATATAAAATGTCCCTGTCATTAGTTTAAAATTGTAAAAAATCAGACTTGTAGGTTCAGTCTTTTCATGTTCAGTCTTTTACAATTTTGAGCTAATGACAGAGACTCATATGTTTCTGTAGCTATCTATATGTGTCTGTGTGCATGTGTATGTATATGGTTCTACTTGGAAAAACAGAAATCCCACTTACCCAAATCCGAAATAACCCAGATGGCAACACCAAAGTTGCAAAACTCTGAGGCATCGTATGAACAAATTTATTTACAGGGAAAATGAACGGTTGGCCAACATTGGGAATTTTGCCCTTTTCTCAGCTGTAGTGCAATCCCAGACTTGGTATATTTAGTTGTGGGGTGGGGGGTTTAGGTGGGTTTGATATAATGCATTCTGTTATGTTTTTTCTTTTGGGCAAATGTTCATTTTCCCTGTAACCAAATTCGTTCAAATGACGTCTTGGTGTTTTCGTCTTGGTTATTTCGGATTTGGATAAGTGGGATTTTAGTTTTTTCAAGTAGACCCATGTGTGTGTGTATACACACACACACACACACACACACACACACACACACACACACACACACACACACACACACATTTGTATTGACAGATATGCTGGAAAAATTAGAAAGTATTGTTTCTGCTCATTTTAAGTGAAAAAAGGATGAATAGATTAAAAGATGTTTATATCTGCTGTTTCCAGTGGTTATTTTTAGACTTTACACTAGTGGAGAATCTGGGCAATTGGATAAGAACTCTCCATATATTGTTCCTTGCAATACCTTTTACAAGTGCATTACATTCTGGGTTGCAAATTCCCTGTCGAACTGTTTCCTTGCGGCATTAACACTGCTTGTTTTATCTGACTATCTACAACATTTTTTTTTCTTCTGCTGTGCTTTGACAACCTATGGAAGACTTGAAAAAATGTTGGTTGAATCTAAGATAAAGCATGACCATAAGCCGGTCCCACCACAATAACAGTTGGTGAGGTGCCCAGCATAAGTGCTAATCCCAGGAATGTGCCTGGCATGAAAAACTAACTGTGTCACATTATATAGAATTCTGCCTGGTAGTGATTAAATGATATACCGCCACAGAAAACTGGGATGGAACAGACTGGACAAAAATTCTGTCATTCATATTGACAGGAGAGGAAGTGAAACATTATATGTGTGTGGAGGGAACTAATTATATAAACTATGACAAACTTAAAAGGGAACTTTTTGCTATGGCTGAAATAACCTCTGAGATAGAATAAAACTGTTTTACAACTAGACATTTAGTACCGACAAACTGTTTATAGTGCAAGCAGGTGATTTAAAAACTATTTTAAAGCTATGGCTTGAACCCAGAAGCAGCTGCGGATTGGAAATATTAAGAAATTTTAGCAGTAGACCAATTTAAAAGAGCTTTCAATAAGTTAGAGTGATCCCTGGAATTTAAAAATTAGTAATTTAGTAGAATCCTATTTAATGGTTTTCTACTTAGTCTAAACTAACAGTAAGAAATATGACATCCTGTGTGAAGCAAAAGGAGGATGTAATGTAGTTAATTTGTTATAAATGTTAAGGAAGAGGTAACAGTGCTTAGTTCTGTGATGCTAAAACTAAAGAGAATGCTAGTAGTAGAAATGTCAAAATTGAAATGCATGCCGCAGATAAAGTGGTTCATAGACAAGACTATAGCTAGCATAATTTTTGAGTCAGTGTTGTTAGTAAGCTAGTGACATGTACTGTATTTCTAGAGTGAGTGGAAGTTCAAGATCTGTTAGACTCTGGAAGCATAATTAGCCTTGTCAAGGGCCACCTGGTATGTAAGCATACGTTTAGTAACAGCCAAACTGTATGTATTTATGGTAAGCAAAAATAGTATCCCCGCACACTCAAAGATATTCATACTGTTCTAGGAAAAAGCTAACATCTTGTGGCTGCATCCCTCTATATGACCCATGATATAATACTTGGATAAGATTTTACCCATTTTAAAGCAATATGTGGGAGAAGGGAGAATCCATAGTCACATAGTCATAGCATAGCTGGCTGATGCACCTAACAAGATACAGTTAAAGCAGCAGCTTGATACAGCCATTCAGTATAAGAATAGAAAGGAGAACAAGACTGTGGCACTTGTGTAGAGGTCCAGAAGCAAAACTAAGAGAAACGAGTTAGCATAAAAGTTGCAAAAGGAGTTTGAATTTGGTTCTGGTTCTAGTTAGACTGTAAAAAAGGATCCTATCTCTTATGAGAAAGTTGCCTGTTAGCTAGAGTGACAGTAACAGCAAAGTTTAAGAGATGTTGGTATATGGAGTAAAAGTGAACTGATAGAAGACTCTGAAGTAAGAATCAGTACAAGACAGAATTCTGCAGAAAGACTTGCACAGAAACAAAGGCAAATATAGAGAAAGAAGGGCATGTAAACAAGAACACTAAGGACAAAGTGAGTACTAAAAGTGAGCAAAGCAGGAAAATACAGAGTTCGGCACTTATTTCTGCTATTTTCAATCAGAAAACTCCAGAAAAAAAAAAACTGACTGTAAGCAATAACAACATAGATCAGAAAAAAAAGTAGGAGTGTGGTGTCTGCTCACTGTAAGACAGAGGGAGAGCAGCCTAAAAGAAAAGAGCGTACTCAACAAGCTTTTACATATAGCAGAGGAAGTAAAGCAGGATGCATTTTTTTTTTGTCTAAAGTTACCCTTTGTAATGGAAGGCATAGAAGAAGCTGCAGTGACAATGTTTCTCAGTGAAGAAGCTGTACCTTTCACTTCAAGATAAGCTAGTGAAGAAGGGAACCGTGAGTTAGAGGGCTTACAAGTAAGCTAAATAAACTTAAAAAAACTACAGTGGGAAGATGGTACTTTAAACAGGGTAAAGAAGAATATAGCCAAAGTGGTAGGGGAGGATAGTGAAAGGTTGCTCCTGTTACACCTTACTGTAATTTCAAATTAACATATGGTGTTTTAAATAGGGTATGTAAAGACACAGAGGAAATGAAATTCTACACCAATTACCAGTTCCAAAATCTTATACAATACTAGCAATGAAGGTAACTTTCAATGTCTTAGTGCAAGAAATCTGGACAAAGCATAAAATAACGGGGGAACAAAGGTCAATAAATAGGGACAGGTTTTAAACATCGCTCTTATAAACTTAGAACAGTACTACAATAACAGGATGTGTGTTAGCAAGGATATAAACTCTGAAAGTCAAATTTATGTCATTATTTAGTGATTTCATTTCTGAGTGATTTGCCAGAAAACCACAAATTTAATAGGTTCATAGGTAGGTACTAGGCTATCAGCCCAAGGGCCTATGTAAGCCTAGCCAACAAGGTTCCCTGGTTTACGCCACCCAATAAAGTTATTTTCCTGTGCCACTGTCGAGCAGAGACGCAGAAGTGATCCCCGGGGTGTATTTCTTATTTCCCATCCACTCATCAAGATTTTTCTTGAAGAGTGCTAATGAAGAACTTTGCTTGACATAGATGGGTAGCCTGTTCCAGAGTATGGGAAGTCTCTGGGACAGGAATCTATGCCTCCAGCATGTCCTGTTTATTGTGGTGACAAGGTTTAGGTCCCTAGAGCGTGTAGCTCGGAGGGATTGGAATTTCTTTAGGTGTAGCATGTCCAGCAGCTCTGGGTTTGACATAGCTTTATATGTTAGGCAGAGATCACCTCGGAGTAGACGATATGCTATGGAGTAAAGCTGGAGTTTTTTGAGGCAGTCAGTGTAGGGCATTTGTTTGTGGCCAGTAATCCTCTTTGTGAGGTACTTCTGTGGCCTTTCCAGCTGCTGCAGATGTCTTGTGAGGTACATTCCAAAAGGGGCGTTGTACTCTATAATGGGTCTAATGAGTGTCGAGTAGCGGGGAACAGTGACCTCTTTTTTCCTGGATGAGAACCCTTTTATGATGAGGTGTGCCACGTAGAAGGACTTCCTGACTACTGTGGCAATGTGACTATCAAAGGAAAGACTACTGTCCACCTGGGTCCCAAGGTCTCTTATCACGCATTCGGTGTTAAGTAGATTGCTGCCTATGTGGTAGTTCATGGGTACAGAGTTTTTACCAAACGGGATGACACTGCACTTTTTGGCATTGAGCTTGAGGCTATTGCTCTGACACCAGGCATCTGTCTCAGTGAGGCCCTTCTGTAGGATGTCCACATCATTTGGGGACTTGACTATGGCTCCTAGTTTGCAATCATCTGCAAACTTTGTTAGCCAGAGGCCTTCTGTGTTAGCCTGTACTTCAGATAAGTAGATACCAAACAGGAGAGGTCCCAGGACGGAACCAACAAAAAATATGTGAGGCAAAAATCTGGGCATTATGCAAAAATCTTGACAGTTGAGTAGTATGAATGAAGCTTATCCATAATTATGTATTAGGATGGCACCCGGGGTTGGAAAAAGCCAAGGCAAGAGTACTGTACAGATTTTACTGGATAGGAATAATGAAAGAGATGGAACATTTCTGTGCTTCTTGTTCAAAATACTAGAACTCTGTATACCATGCTGGATTTCAGAGTACATTCTTCAAAGTGCATATTATAGAGATACCATTGGAATGTGTTGGTCTGGAGAGTGTGGGACCATTAGTAAAGTCTAGAAAAGGGTATCAGTGAATACTAGCACAATGGACATGCTGCAAGATTTCCAGAAGAAGAGCTATTGCACAAAAGTAATGCTATGGTTATTGGCAGAGATCTGGTACTGTTATTCTCCAGAGTGGTTTTCCATAAAGACAAAATTAAAAGCACTCTTTGTCAAAGTAATTCCTTCATTTATATAAATGTTATAAAGTCAAACAGTTGAAACTGTCAGTCTTCCATCCATAGACAGATGTATTAGTAGAATGGTTCAGTAAATCACAAAGGTCCGTACTTGGGAAAGTTATTGATACAGATGGCATGTATTTTTAAAGGTGCCACAAGCTCCAACTGGATTTATCACAGTTGAATTTCTATACAGTAGGCTTCCCAGAGGTGTGCTTGACATCATTAAGGAGACTTGGGAAGAAGAGATGAGATGACACCATTTAAAAGTGTGATAGAACACTGACAATTTGCAGGATACATTAAAGTTTTTAGTAAAGCAACATATGCAGAAATCCTGTGGACACAACAATGAATTTGTAATAAAATGCCCAACTTAAATTCTGTATTAGTTCCCACCAAAAAGAACAATTTTTTGGCTATGTGGCATTGGCCATTCCAGATGATTGAAAGAATGTAGTGAAGTTTAATGTTAGATGGCTATGGAAAAGAAAGGAAAAGTAATCCATCATATTAGAAGTGCAGTTCAGTGTTGAGCTTACAAGATAAAATTTATACATGAGAGACCAGAGAATTAATACTTGCCACAGTTAGAGAAATCCTTGTCAAAAGTGCAAAAGCAAGACATAAGAGGATGGATTTCTCTTTGAAAGAATTGATGACTGTAGTATACTGGAATTAACTGAATATAACTTAAATGAGACTGGAATGAAAGTCTTTATATGTTACTTACTCAAACTTGTGATGATCAGGTGCCAGTCTCTCCTTTATGGGCCAAGTATTTTGTACTTTTCAGAATGAATTTTGCAAACATTGTAGCTCGGCTAATAAGGCTTTATTAGATATTCATAATATCTGAATACTGTCTTTATTAACAGTGCTGATAAACAATAACAGTGTGTAGAAATGCTGGACTGCTGGTTAACAATAACAGTGCTGATAAATATATCCAAAGTTTCTGCAGGCATATTCTGATTCTTCTGAATAATATCAAATGAAACAGTCTTTTAGTATAAAAATTTAACCTGACTTCTGTACTCCAGCTTGAGTGTCTGTTCTGCAGTCCAAAGGCTAACATTCCTTCTGGAATGCTGGATATTTAATATTTTCGGTATGTAAGTCTGAACTAACTGACTTCCCTAACTGTATCTGAAGTATATTTTAATAGTACAAAAACCCAGTAATGCCTTGCATGCCTCTTTAGCCTTGGTTGCCTTGGTTTCCAAGCTTGGTCTTGCATGTGCTTATCTAGCATATCTTTTCTTTGAGAAAGGAACATTCTGTATGTCTGTATTTTCTGCACATCTCATGCTTAGCCATCAAGATTATATTCTTCCTTTCTAATAAGCTGTCTTTCTCTGAAACTGAATGCATACATGTCTGACACTATATTTTTAGGCCTTATTCTGCCTTAATGTACTGTAGTGAATTCACTAAGAATACCCTAACTCTAACAGCTCTCCCCTGAGGTCCCTGACAAAAGTTTACAGGGACCTTCTTTTGTAGTTACTTTATATTTGTTTTGTTTACTACTTTAATCGGGTTTGAATATACAGGCTTTATGCCACTTTAATAATAATCTACAGATGTGTAATAAACTTGCAATTTCAATTTTGACCACTAAGTGTCACTTGAGTATTTATAGTCTGTTTGAATTGAAGTCTCTTAACTTTATGATTTAATTATAAATGTGCAATTGTTTTTATTTATCTGGTGAATAAACTTGCAATTTTAATTTTGACCCTAAGTGCCACTTCTGCTTGGATTGAAGTCTGTTAACTTTATGATTTAATTACCATATCACCTAGATCCATAGTCTTTAGAGTCTTTAAGTCTAAGTTCTGATGTATGTGTGATATATTCAATACCTTCACATTATTCTGAAAATCAGTGTCTTTTAATTCAGTGGCTTCCAAAGCTGATTAAGCCAGGTACTTCTTTTAATCCTGCTGTTCCAGAAACAGCATGGAGAAAATGCCATACACATCCTTAACCTGTCTCTGTGAGTCTTTTAAGTTAGAGTACAGACTGTTAACCCTGCCTATTTTTCTTCCCTATCTCTGTATGCTGTAATGGTAAAATTACACTCTCTGTTGCCTATGTTTTTTATCTTAAGAAATGGCACCTTATTGTACCAGAATATCTCTTTCTTGTAGCAAATGAAACCTTTTTCTGTTGTCCATTGATTTAAATCTTCAAACACTGTACTGTTTAGTCCATTTTCTTTTTTACTGTATAGCCTATCAAGCATTATAGCTGTTTTCTGAAGATTAACTGAAATCAGCATCAAAGGGATACTTTTATAACTAGTCTTGAAGCGTAATTACCATATACTGTATTAACTGGTGTCTGTAAATTCTCATCTAGATTTGTTAATAATGCTGTTTCCCTTTTTAAACTTTTTGTGCTGTAATAGATGTCTGTCTCCTAAATTTGTGTCAGAAGTATTCTATGAATATTTATGAGTTATAATAGTTTACTAAAACTTATGCTTTCTGTATTTCATGTCTATACCTTTGCATTTTTCTTTGTGTCTTTTTAACTTTCTGACTAATGTACAATAATTATGTAAAGTGCATTGTAATCTGTAAATTAACAAATTATGCCTGCTCTGTTGTGCCTTTAGTATAATGAAGAACCATTACTACCTATTCTTTAGATAACTTATCTTAATAAGCCTGTAATAGATAATTATATCACGTTACCTTTAACTAATGACTGAATAATGTAATTCTGTCACTTTGCCCTTAAAACTAATGACTGAGTAATGTGAAGGATGATGCAGTAGAAATGTATGATGTGACAAATAATTCTGTCACTTTACACTTAAAATTGACTGAATAATGTGAAGTAACTGAGTATTAATCTTATATTTTGGAATTTGACTGAAATGTACTATACTGAACACATAACTGAATGTAAATGTATTTATACTGAACATCTAACATAACAGGAATACCTTTCCTGCCAGTTACCTGAACACAGATAAAAAATAGACTGAAATCTGGTAATGTTATTTTCTGGAAAATAAACTATTAATACCGTTTTGTCTGTATTGTCTGCATATGGATAAAAACATAAACTGAAAACTAGTACTCTTACATTACTGTCTGGCTACATACATACTTGCTTTAACTCATACATTTTAATTTTAAACAAACATTGAAGAAATAACTGAAATGCACAGACAGTTGAATTCTGCACCGCCAGATTTTACTCTGCATTGTCCCAGTCACTGATGAGGTATTGGAAGGCCTGCTTTAATGTCCAAGTGTCCTTTTTACAGTTAGGCCTTTTAAACCTCTCCTTTTCATCTGTTGTGCAAGGCTTGGTGGCTAAAGTTCTTGATTGTATTTAGTATCCAGTCCTTATAATAACATTTGCAGCTTTGACAGTTATAAAGTGATAACACTGCTTGTTTCCCTGACTTTATTTACATTTTCTGCATTAAATAGACATTTGGTGCTAATAAATTCTTGCAAGTGGGTAAGCTAACTGATAATGTACAACAGTGACATGGAAAGGCTGTAACTTTATTATTAAATCAAACTGAAACCTCTGTGACATTGTTTTTCCTTTCATATTCTCAAATGAAACTAAAGTAGTAATCTAGCACTGTGCATTTCTGCACCTGTATAAAATTAATCTTAACTGTTGAACATTTTACATTTACTCTTGTAACCCTCAGATTCTAGCACACTGTGCTGTGAGTGAAACTCCACGCACTGTCTTTACCATAGCTGTTTTTTTAGCTGACATCATTTAACTTTTCAGTACTATTGAATGCTGTAAGAATTTATCATTACTGTCTACAATTTTCTTGGATAAATACTGTAACTCTAACTGCACAAACTGTCACTAAGGATATTAAATTGATTTTCATTATACTGCCTTATGAAATACAGTACTGTCTTTAAATTAGCTTGCTCAGCTGGCTGTAATCTGAGCTGGTGTGCTTGGTAAACTGCAATTTCTGTAAGAAACATATACAATCTTAACCCGATTACATAGACACATTTATTACCAGATTGAAACTGATCTGATTCTGGAAGTTTACTTGTCTGTCTTTTGTACAAGTTATATTAAGTTTCTTTATCTGGAAGCTTACTTGTCTGTCTTTTATACAAGTACATGCAGTTTCTTTATATAGTTGTTGTGTCTTTCGGCTTATCCC
The DNA here is from genome assembly GCF_019279795.1 of Protopterus annectens. Taxonomy (NCBI): domain Eukaryota; kingdom Metazoa; phylum Chordata; order Ceratodontiformes; family Protopteridae; genus Protopterus; species Protopterus annectens. The sequence goes on from NC_056746.1 coordinate 1,535,575,102, forward strand.
GGTTAGGGGTCGCCACAGCGGAACTCCGGTCCGCTAATGTTTGGTAGTGGATTTTACGTGCCGAGTTACCAGCCCTGACGCACAACCTTCAACGAAGGCACGCCCATTCACGCATGCCTCCACACAGAAGACGCTCTAGCTGAAAATTGAACGCGACAACGTCTTGCTGTGAGGCGACAACGCTACCGCAGCACCACTACCGCGGGAGTTGAACCGATCTAATTCTGAAACATGTCTGCCCTTTGTAACATAAGAGTTGAGCCTGTGGCTTTAATGACACATAATATTTATGATGCACTATTTTCATGCATGGGATCTGAGCTCTTGACTGTACTTTCACTTTTACCATGTATCATTGACTTTAAATTTTACATTCTGTAAACTAGCAAAATATCATTTAATATTTGTGAATGCTTTTTTGTCTCTGGATTAAGATATTATTTATACATTGCAACACTTTAATACAAAGTTCTTAACAATGACTGCTAAACAAAACAATAACACAAAAAAATTAATTTGCCAAATATGTAACTGTAAAAACCCTTTATTTTCCAAAATAAATTACACTTTATTCAGCTGCTCTTATTATAATGGTGTTCTATCTACTTTATTGCTTTATTTTGCTTTGCTGTGTGCTCTTAAGTGTTCAAGCACTCTTATTCTGCTGCATTTATTACTGCTTGTTAGTAGCCTGATTAAATTTATCTGCTGTTGTAAGCATCTTAGTTTTGGCTTTAGCTCTTGTGCTTCAGGCCTGTTATTTTACATTTAAGAAGGTTTTGGTGGTCTACACTCTTTTGGACAAGCCATTATCAAAATCCTCTCTCCATACTTCTGGAAAGTATTCAGAACACTATGGCTGGACAATTCCCATCAGTTTCTCTTGGCGTCCTGGTCGACATGGGCATACTGAGACAGTGTAGCAACTGCCTCAAAGTTCACTGACACCCCTCTTTTCCTGGCACATAATTCCTCTACTTGCGAGAAATACATCTACATCAGTAACCTGGAATCCATGCTCTTTCATGCCACAGTCAGTACTGCTGACAAAGAGGAGATTGCCAGCACAAATACCACACCACCCACATCACATAACCAAGCACAACATACAGCCACCTATGTAGAGGTCCTCAATAAAAACTTACAAAAACAGCAGAGACCTCCACAACACAGTCACAAACATTCCACACACAACACCAAGCACATCACACACAGCAGACAACACACCAGTGTCTCACAAACACAGCCCATAAGGCATACTAATAAACCAAACATATTAGTCATTGACAACTCATTTGTGAGACACACTGATGTCCTCCTCACCAGGCTCAACAAGGAGAAGGTCACGGTCAGTTGTTTGTCAGGTGCCAGTATCCGCCACATCACACATGCACTTAAGTCCCTCCACAACATGTACAAGTATGACTCTGTCATTGTCCATGTTGGTGTGAATGACTTGAGACATACCTCCCTGGACTATATGAAGAGAGACATGATTGAGCTCTGGGAATATGTGTCCTAGGGAGGTATGACCCTAGCCCTGAGCAGTATCCTACCTTCACCAAGAATGATACCACAGTACCAACAAAAAATAATTGACTTCAACAATTGACTTAGTTTCTGGTGTCTTTCCAAGGGGATCCAGTATCTCTCTGCCTGGGATGACATGGCTGACAGACCTCAATGCTTTGCCAGAGATGGCTTCCACCTGTCTCCCCTAGGATTGCAGATCCTGGCCAAGGCTCTTGCCTCCCCCATTGTGCCTTTTTAGGCTATGTCTCAAAGACAAATCTTCCAACATAAAAGATCTGTCAAAAAACAAATTGAAGGTCATGCTGCTTAATGCTAGGAGCCTTAACTTGAAAATGCAATCACTGGAAGCCCTCCTCACACTGGAAAATGCTAATGTCTGTTCTGTCACAGAAACTTCAGGGCTGTGGAGAGCACCCCTGCCTTACCAGGCTGTACCTCATTCCACACATTCCGACCCCAAAATGAGGTCAGGAAGACTAAGGATGGTGGAGTCTCTATCTTCATTAAGGACAGGCACGCTTCCAGACTAGTTTGCCAGCATGACACACTGGAATTACCCCAGGTGCAACTGACAGTTGGCAAGACATCCATCCAAGTTATAGCCAGCTATAGACCCCCTTCCTTGACTCAGGCCACCCCACTCCTCCTACCTGGACCTACTTGACTCCATTAAGGTACCCCCTAGCACCCTGATCCTTGGTGACTTCAACTATCCCACATTAGACTGGGTGAACTATTCCTGCACTAATGCACTCATCCAACAATTTCTTAATCTCATCAATTCTAATGCACTAGACCAGCTCATCTGATCCCCCACAAGGGGAGATATCATTCTGGACTTGCTTTTCACCAACATGAGCGACTGCTGCACCACTCTCACAGTATGTTCTTTCCTGGTGAGATCAGATCATCGGTCTGTATCGTTCAGTGTTTCTATTCCACCCAACCCCCACAGCTGTAACCAGGCTAAAAACTTCTCAAAAGCTGACTACAAACTCCTAAGAGAGTATGCCAGTGCAGTATACAAGCACCTGTACAACTGCATGGATTCAGCCTCAAGCAACCACAAACCTATCTGGTGGACATCCTGTGTCAACAAAAGGACGAAACTGTTGTTCAAGGGTAAAAAGGAACAAATTCCAAATTGGAAAAATGCCCTCTTTAGCCTTAACAAGCAAATTAGATCACTAGTGAAAACCTCCAAAGCCAATTATGAATTGAAACTAGCCTCCAAAACAAAGGGAAACCACAAAACTTTCTTCAGTTACCTCAGGAATATCCATGGCAAAGCCCAGGTTTGTTCTGAAATAGTACTTAATGGTACCACTTACACTGATCCTGTTGACTTAGCCAACCTGCTAGCAGATAGGTTTAGTGTAATCTTCGTCCCCCATCCCCACAAAGGTCCTTTCAACATCCTCAATACTTGTCCCGCACCTCACATCTCAGTAGATCAGGTGTTAAAGGCCCTATCCAAGGCAAAGAACAAAGCTTTCATGGGACCTGATAGTATCCCAGGCTGTATTTTGCACCATCTTCAGAAAAAACTAGCTTTGCCATTGAGCACCCTGTTCAACCACATCCTAAGTACAGGCTTCATTCCAGCCAAGTGGAGAACTGCCATTGTCATTCCCTTGCACAAAGGTGGTGCCGCTACTGACTCTATAAACTATCGCCCCATTAACTTGACAAGTCTGATCTGTAAAGCCATGGAGTGTATTATTATGGATCTCATAAACAAGGACTTAGGCAATCTCCAAGCACTTGACCCCACCCAGTACAGATTTGTCAAGAGCAGATCTTGCCTGTTGAACCTGGTTGACTTCTTTGAGACCATCACCAAGGCCCTGGGTGAGGGAAAGTCAGTATACACAACTTTCCTTGACTTGGTCAAGGCCTTTGACACAATCCCCAACTTGGACATCATTGAAAAGCTAACAACTTGGCGTAAATCCCTGACTGATCAGGTGTGTGGCCAACTGGCTGACCAGTAGTACCCACAAGTTCAAAATAGGTACCTCGACCTCCGACAGTAGACCCGTCACTAGTGGTGTCCCCCAGGGATCTGTCTTGGGACCCCTACTGTTTGGCATCTACTTCTCAGAGGTCCAGGCAAAGACAAAAGACCTATGGCTGACCAAGTTTACAGATGACTGTAAGTTGGCTGCTGTCATTGACTCCCCATATGATGTTAACATACTGCAAGAGGGTCTGACAGCAACAAATGACTAGTGCCAAAGTCATGGTCTTAAGTTAAATGCAAAAAAAGTATTATTATACCATTCTGTGAAAATACAGCCCCTGCTGCTTACCACATCAATGGCAGCCCCCTAAGCACACAACCTGTGGTGAGATACCTGGGACCTCAGGTTGACAACAATCACACATTTGATCATCCTGTAGCAGCAGTGGTCAGAAAAGTCTTTTACTTGGTTCATCTCATAAGTAAAGGGATTGCATGCAGAAAAAAGGAGGTTATTACCTCTCTGTACTCCTCCCTCATTAGGCCAATAATTGAGAATAATGCCCAGTTTGGTATGCACCTCTCCAAACACCTTCATCAATTGGAAAAACCACAGAAATACCTCACAAAGAGAATCCATGCCCTCTAACACCTGTCCTATGCAGACAGGCTGAAATCACTATAACTCTACTTGGTATCATACAGATTGCTCAGAGGTTATCTGTATCTTGTCTACAAAGCAATATCGGCCCTGCCCTACTAGAGATGTTCCATATCCATAAGTCTAACTCCTCATGCATTACTGGCTCGAAAGGCCTAAATCTAATATGAAACATCAACAAATCCTGCTGGAGAGACAGGTTTGTCTCCCAGAGGCTGCCCCATCTCTGGAATAGACTTCCCATACATGTCAAACAACGTACCTTACTGACCCTCTTCAAGCGCAACCTTGATGAATGGATGAGAAACTACAAATTTGTCCCAGGGGTTCCTCACTGACAGGGACAACAGGTGCTGTGTGAGGTTTTTTTTGGGGGGATAAACTCTTAGCTAGGTTTGTAAGGGCCCCAGAGCCATTAGTTTAGTAACCTCCTGTGATCCTGTTACTGTCATTTCTGGTATACCCTACACAACATAGAGGCGTACCGTTGCCCTTTTTTCTAACTGGCCACACCCAATATGTCTTTCTGAGCACTTTGTCTGACAGCTGAACTGGAATTTATTTTATCTTTAATCCATAAATCTGCTTGTTCCTGTCATAACTGTGATGACATGCCCATACCTAGTATAGAGCTTTTACACTTCAAACTGTTAGCTGCTGTAATCTTTGATCCTTTAAATCCTGACAAAACTTCATGTGTGTCCTCTAATAAAGGTCTGTTTGTAACTGAAGTTGATTTGTCTGTATTAATCTTTACATTATTCCATACTTTTTCTGTAAACAATGAAATATTGTCATTTCTTTCAACCTTAAACAGTGACAGATAAATGCTCTGGTTTGGTGCTGGACTGCCACACCCTTTATAGATAAGCTGAAAATCTTTTTTTTATGGAACTAGCAACAACATTGAGTTGAGTTATGGAATGCGTTATTTCTTTACTTTGCTCTGAAACAGTAGTTTGAGATGAAGTCTGTATATTATTTATTTTTCAGACTGATTAAAATCTGCATTCTTATTCCTCTTCAGTGCAATATTTGCACTCACTTTTGAAAACAAGAAATTATGCGAAATAATGTGAACCTGAGACATTACAAAAGTATTTGGCCTGGAAAATTGCATATTACGTGCACTGATTGTGTTTACATCTGTATTTACCATACTGGGATTTAGGTTTGTACCTGGAATTACATGTAAACAATAATTTTTTACATTATGAACATTTGTATTTGAAACTGTACTACAACTTAAATCTGTATGTTGAATTGCATGTGCTGTAACACTTATGCAAGAATCTGTGTTATTTAAGTCTGAAACCATACTGACAGAAGCTGACTCATTCTGCTAATGCTTTGCTGCAGTGTGCTTCTGTAATTTAACCCTTTAGCAGCAGAAAGATATAATATTTCTGAACTAATAGCCTTTAACTTTAAAACAACATTTCTGGAATACAATTTTTTATTTCTTGAACACAGTTTTTTAGACTGCTTTACCCAGTTTTTCAACTTTAAACCAAACATTTACTGGTGTCTTAATGGTAGAAATAATGGTAGAAATAATACTTGGCATGTTTATACAAGAGGTATGCACATGACTTTTACTGATGTGCTTAAACTTTTATGACGTCATGATTCTGGAAGAATGTGTTCTGTCTACAGCTTTTTTAAACTTTTTCTTCCTTTTTGGCTGTGTGACATCACATTGGAAACGTGAATGTTTGTGGAGATGATGAAGTACGTTGCTGTTAACTGGATAATGTAATTTTATGTTCTGAAGGAACACTGCTGAAGTTTGTTGATTTAGTGCTGGTCTGGTGAAGTTCTTTGAGGCTTTTTCTGAAGTAAATGCTGGTGCTCTGTTAATTTGTTTAATAGCTTCAATTACTGTATGTAGAGGATGTCTGCTCTGGCTGTTTTCTTTATGAAGTTTACATCTGGAATATTATTGTTGTCTTACTGAAAGGTCTGCTCTGTAAAGAGAAATTGAAGTGCTGTCATCTCTGGCCTTATTCTGTATGGAGGTCACAGTCTTCCATTATGAAAAAACACTGGTATAGCTGTTGAACAGTCTGTTATGAAACTTCTGCTCTAGTAAGCTGGCTGCTGTACTTGAAACTATACTTGAAAGGGTTACAGTAGACTCCCTCTTATCTGGTCTCGCTGGGACCAGACATTAAGCTGGATAAACGAATGGCTTGTTAACCAGAAAAAGCATGCAAAATAGCATTTATAGGTTATAAATCAGCTAGACTAACATGATTTGTGTTAGTATGCATTTTTCTAATGAATATGAAGTCTAAAACTGAAATGTCTGTCATTATTTAGCCCAGAAGAGGCGGAAGTGTTGTTCTTCTCTGTTGTTTTTTGCTAGGGCTTTGGCAGAAATTTGATGACCAGTTAAAGAGGAGCCCAGTTAAAGAGAGGCCAGATGAGAGGGAGTCTACTGTACTTACTACAGCTTTGTCTGTTGAAGTTTGAAAAAATGCCAGATGAACACTGGTACCTGTAGTGTGACTGCTGATAAGGTTGCTTTCAAAGAAACACTGTTTTTCTGTAGACTACTCTATAGAATATATGTAGCTGAATGAAAAACACTGCTCGTCTGTAGATTTATCTGTAGAACACATATTCTGACTGCTGATGCAAGGTTGCTATGGGGTTTTGGGGCTTACTGTTTTACCACATTCATAGTGGCTTGCCATTGAAAGATTTGATAAGAGTTTAGTGTACTGCACTTAACTGGAAACAACTGAAATAAGACTAGAATGAAGGTCTTTATTTGTTAATGATGTACCCAAACTTATGCTGAACAGGTGCCAACCTCTCCTTTATGGGTCAAATCTTTTGTACTTTTCAGAATTAATTCTGCAAACACTGTAGTGCCAGACTGGAGTCAAGCTCAACAGGGTCTTCCTTCCCCACTGATTCTGCCAAGCCCATTCCCTTGGCTGTGGTTTCGCTAGATAGTAGGTAGGAATAGTGGGAATCTCTTTCATCCATTCATGCGCATCATTAATTAGATGACAAGGCATTTGTCTACCTTAAGAGAGTCATAGTTAACTCCCACCGTTTACCTGCTCTTCATTGAATTTCTTCACTTTGACATTCAGAGCACTTGGCAGAAATCACATCACGTCAGCACCAATCTCTGGCCTTTGTGATGCTTTGTTTTAAAAAAAACAGTTGGATTCCCCCGATCTGCACCAGTTCTAAGTCAACTGCTAGCTGCTGGACAATGCGGGAAGCCAGTCTGGACCGGCCCCCGCCAAGACCAGGATGATCCACTGGAAGGGCCTGGTGCACGCCCATAGTCGCTGCCACCATCCCCTTGCCCCCCCTGGGAGAGAGGGTGCTGTGAAGGGATGACACCTTATCCAGCTGCAGTGCATGCTCAGCCCCACTTCACTCCCAAGACCAACTGACCCAGCCCTTAGAGTCAGTCCTTATCCTGAAGTTACTGATCAGGCTTGTCAACTTCCCTTATCTACATGTTAAAGGCTGTTCACCTGGGAGACCTGCTGTAGATATGGGTATGGCCTGGCTCAAGACTTACACCCTCTCCTCCAGGCCAGCGAGAGCTTACCTGACACTGCCAGAACTGCAACACTTTCCAGAGCTCGGGCCCCTCTCTTGGGGTGAACCTATTCCAGGGTGCTCTGCCCTTTACAAAGAAAAGAAAACTCTCCCGGAGGGCCGTCGCTGGCTTCTCCAGTATCATTTGCATCACCTCACTGGATCCCGCGAGGTGCCCATTTCCTCCACTCCAGATTCAGGGATCTGAACCCAACACCCTTTCAATCAGCCAACGGTGACAAAGGCCATCCCCATCCCTTTGGAACGACGCTTGCCCATCTCTCAGAACCAGCTGACCCATGTTCAACTGCTGTTCACATGGAACCCTTCTCCATTTTTGCCTTCAAAGCTTTCATTTGAATATCTGCTTTTACCACCAAGGCTAAGGCTTTATTAAATGTTGACATTATCCGAGTACTGTCTTTGTTTACAGTGCTGATAAACAAAACCAGTCTGTAGAAATGCTGGAATGTTGGTTAACAATAACAGTGCTGATAAATATATCCAAAGTTTCTGCAGGTGTATGCTGATTCTTCTGAATAATATCAACTGAAACAGTCTTTTAGTATAAATATTTAACTTGATTTCTGTACTCCAGCTCGAGTGTCTGTTCTGCAGTCCAAAGGCTAACTTTCTTTCTGGAATGCTGTATATTTAATATTTTCTGTATGTTAGTCCAAACTAACTGACTGGCTTCCCTAACTGTATCTGAAGTATATTTTAATAATACCAAACTGTGCAATGCTTTACACGCCTCTTTAGCCTTGGTTTCCAAGCCTGATCTTGGATGCGCCTTATCTAGCATATCTTTTCCTTGAGAAAGGAACATTCTGTATGTCTGTATTTTCTGTACATCTCTTGTTTAACCAGCAAGATTATATCTTTCTTTTATAATAAACTGTCTTTCTCTAAAACTGAATGCATACATATCTGACTGTATATTTTCAGGCCTTATTCTACCTTAATGTACTATAGTGAATCCACTAAGAATATCCTAACTCTTTAAGAAACAAAGGAATGTTTTCAAGCATGTCTGAAAAAACTGATCGATCATGATGTAGGGAAAACATCTAGAATGTAGGTTATACTGAGACCTTATAAACTGCCAAAGTAACAAAATTAGTAAAGAGAAGTTCAAAAAAATGATCAAACTAGAAGTGATAGAATATTCATAAAGTGAATGAAAGAGCCCAGCAAAAGCAGTTCCTAAACATGATAGACATATTAGATTCTGTAATTACTTCAAGAAACTGAATAGTAATTGAAATTTGATAACTGAATACCCAGAATTGAAAAATTGATAGAAAACCCAGCAAAGACCAGATACCTGCTATAGCAAGAGTTAATGTAGGGGTTTTGGCAGATACCACCCCATCTACCAAAGAAAAACCCAGCCTTTATAATACTTAACAGGCTGTTTCAGTGCACAGTTTTACCATGTGGCCTACATGGAGCCCAAGCCAATGTGGAATGGAACCCCAAATACTAAAGCCTTATTTCTGACATGTTTTGGAATATCTGGATGGTGTAGTTATTCATTCAGAGGACAGTGAGTCTCACTTACCAAAAATATAGGCTGTATTAGAATCCATAGGAAAGACAGACTTGGATGTAAATTCTAAGAAAAGTAAACTGGGTATTGTGGAGTCTACATACTTAAGATATATTTCTAATACCATTATTGAATTATCTCTTATAACATAGACAAACATACATTTGTATAAAAAGCAAACCATATTAGCTTGCTCACAGTTAGAAACATTATACATCACATATATTCTTTTGTACAATTATCATCAATCCAGCATTGCATAAATTGCTGAATTCTTGCCTTCCATTAAACTTCAGTCCTCCTCCTCCTGAATATTATTACGCATGTATTTTTTCCAAGATTTTCATTTTTTTTCTATGTAATTTGCTCCTTCCCTTTTCTAAGGATCCTTCTTCCAGTTCTTTTATCTCTTGAATAATATTCAGTACCTCAAATACAGTTGGTATAAACTTTGATTTCCATTTCTAGTAATTGCTTTTTTGATAGCTAACATTATTAAACTTATAAGGCCTATGTCTAGGCAATTCAGATCCTATATCCCAGCTCAAAAGAATCATTTCCTGACACTTGCTCACCTAGTGTTTCTGATAGAGTACTCTGTAGGGAATTTTTAAAATCTTAAAAAAAAAAAAAAACTACAAAGAAACTAGTGGTATTAAAACTTTATTGATGAGCTCAGTCACAATTTTCCAAAAATCATAAAACCCAGGTAGTGTTCCAAAGCAGCAAGCTTTTATCCATCACAGACAGGTGATCCTCAGTAACAAAAAAATCAGAAATATTTTAACAATGTTAAGCATATCAGTTTTTATATACATAAAAGTAGGTGTAGAAAATGTATGTATTGTTTAATTTTAAACCAGCTTATTTAAGGCAAACAGTATAAACAGGGCCATAGAAGTGCATTTTAGAAAAAGTACCAACCCCCACACACTACTACTGATCTGATCAAACTAAATCCTACTCAAGGAAAACACTACCTATCTGTTTGCAACCCACATTCCAAAATCAGGTATTAAGAAAAGCGTAAAATACACATAAAAAGACTTTTAAGTCAACTCACTTTCAGCTACCTAATGCAATAAAGCCTTCATCAGCCAGTTCATTACACTCCCAAAATATATGTTCTCAGTTTCTTCTTTCTTCTCCATCACACTTCCAACATTTGCTGTCTACCTGTGGAAAAATTATTTGATGTCTAATTGGGGTTTAAAATACTTATGCAAACACTTCCAAGCAAAGATCCTAAACCTTCTGGACTTGGTTGCGTACTTAAGAGCCATGTATATGTTTTCCCATTCTGTTTTTTGTACATTAACTTTTAGCCTTAAGCAAAAGTGCACTGGCTGTCTTTAAATAAAACTAAATTATACACTATTCTAGTAAATGCACTGAAGAATTTTGGGACCAGAAACATTGCTATCTCTTATTCACTTGTAGTAATTTCAAACTTTTTTTACTAAGCTGCATGCCCTTGTACCATTTAATTTCATCTTAAACAATATCCATACATCTCAGGATTTACTGCCTTTACCTGAAATCAGCTTGTTTCCTTGGAAACATAAGAACAAAATGTATAGCTGCCTCAAGCTGCAGACTTCTAAACTCACACTGAACATTTATTTGCTAAAAGAAAATTATTCCTTACATTCCCAGTGGTCTCTTGTTTTTAAAGCTCACTGACTTACTAAAAAAATTATTACATTAAGCCAGGGGCATTAATCCAGACATTCACTAATGCAAAAGTAAAGAAAACATCTAAACTCTACAAATATATTATAATCAGTGCACTTTTACACCTCATCCCCAGCCCCAACAACCCAAGATTACCACCTGTTAAGTTAAATGTACTTTTTGTCCAGCCTTTTTTCTCTTTTTACATTTAGTTTTAAGAAATGTAGGCATCACAGAATACTTCTTTTACTTTAGTATGTTTATCACATACAACAGTCATTGAAAATGCTTTACTGTATAACATGAAATTTATATCATGAAATGTTTTATACAAAAATATGTTAAGAGCAAAAATTGTTTTACATACTTTTTTCCTTTTAGTGCTCTTCCAAGCATTAATGACATGAAGTGGAGTATATGCCTTTCAACACCCCCCCCCCCCAGTTTAACAAAGTCAATAAAAGTCTAATCTTTCTTAAGACACGTTTTCTTGTAAAGTCACATTTCATAAATGTGACCGATGCATTACACTCTCACATTTATTCACTAATTTCAGTGTTACTGGTCTTCTTCCAGTTCATCTCCACCTCCCAACCCCAGACTCTGGTTCAAGTCCATGGTACTTACAATTCTTCTAGTCAAGTCCTATATATTTTTTTTTACTGTCTCTAAAGTATTTTCCTTTAGAACATTGGAAAAGGTTTCACTGGCAAAGTCCCTGTATGAGCTTTATTATCAGAAAAATGAGAAGCAGAGTCCCCTTCTGTATGATGGTTCACTTTTTGTTGGACAAACTTTTGTATTTGTATTTTGTATACACATGATGTGCCCTTTCAAGTAACAAATCCTGCTCTGAAATACCAGTCCAGTTATTTATTTGTACTTTCGTAAAGTTAATACATTCTAGTCTGTTCCTTCCAGTTTCTCTGGTACAGCAGAAAATCTCAGGTTTTCTCTGTATGCTGTGTCCTCTAACTCTATTTTTTGAAACAGCTTTTGTTGATCAGTCTCATTCTCAGCCAGCCTTTTCTTCATTTTGACTTCTGATTTTTGCAGTTTTATCAGTTCATCTCAGTTTTTGTTTAAAGCTTCTTCCCTTTTCAAGCCTTTTGTTAAGTTGATATACTCCTTCATTGTTTAATTTAATGTAATCTGTTCTGAGCACATTTGATTTATTTTTTTTCCTCTAAATTACTGAAAGCCATCTCTTGTACCAAAGCTGCAGATTGAACTGCTTTTTGATGAACAGTCATAGAATCTTCCCAGTCAGTATTTTCTCTTTACATTTTCTAGTTGATTTTCTTTCAGGCTCACAAAGTTTCTGCTACTTTGCTAGCACCCAGGAAATGTACTTACTAGCCAGTAACTGAATTTTACTAAAACTGACAGGATTACTGGCCCTTATCTATCCGTTTCTTTTTTCACACTGGGAGAGCTGAATTGAGTTGTTCATCAGTGTTCAGCCATCTTGGAAAACCAAATACTTGGGATATCTTATAGGAAGAGGGGTGGTAAAATTACAGCTAGAAAAAAACCCCATAAAAACTGACCTGTACCCTCCCCTTAAAAGGAGTGAAGTCTTTTCTTGGATTGGCTGGGTATTACAGAAAAGTTGTGCACAATTTGACAACTGTTACCTATTCTTTTGACAGATCTGATAAGATGGAAAGTTTTTGTCAAGGTGCAATGATCTTTTGAGGCAGAGAGAGCATTTAATAATTAGAAAAAAGATCATGTGTTTTGAACCTGTGTTAGTGACTTCTGATTTTAGTAAAGAATTTAGCCTGTATACTGATGCATTAGATGTAGGTTTGGGGACAGTGCTATCTTAAGATATTCAAGGTGAGGTGCACCCTATGTGCTATGTCAACAGAAAGTTAAACAATGAGGAAAGGAGATATTCTACTGCAGAAAGAGTGTGTTTAGCAATCAAACGGGCCTTGTATTCACTGAAGTATTATTTACTGGTTAGACTTGGTAACTGATCGTGACCCCCCACTCCCTTGTGGCTGGATAAGCAGGTGGATAATAATACCAAGCTGTGAAGAAGGACAGTATCCCTACAACCCTGACAGTGACGCAGAGGCCAGGAATAGCAAATAAGAACGATGATGTGATGTCCAAATACCACAACTCATCATGTTGATCACAAAACCAATGGGTTAGTACTGAGAGAAGGTAGCTGTAACATGTTGGTTGATAGAATGTGTAAGTAACTTTAAATGTGTCTTATGAATGGGTAGTTTGTACAGTCTTAGCCATGAATCAATTGTTCTTAGCTGGCTAACCAGACACTGACAATTATTCTGGAATGTACATGGGAAGGCTACAAGGTAATAACAGGAACTTAGTTCATCAGGCAGAGGATCCACAGAGTGGTACATAGGAGCTAGCGTGAAGATCGGGGAGGCATAGAGTACAGCAGTCTAGTCAGCACCTGATGACCAGATCCACTTTGTGGAGATATGTAACACTATGAGGTGGTACCTAGACTTGGGAGAGAGCTGCAGCCTAGAACTTTCTTTCAAGTGCAGTCTTTTGCTGGAAATGCCAAATAGACTCTTTATATGTGTTGGTGAAAGCCTGGAAGGTACTGCTTCTGTTCATTTTTGGCGCCAAAATAGCATATGTTTTTGCTTTCTTTTTTGGCATATCGAGTAATGTGTTTTTTAATATGTACTTCCTGCAGTGCTTCCGTTCACTTTACACTATGCATAACTAAAATACATTGACATTACAATTAGTAGTGCAGTTCAGTTTAGTAAGACAGATGCTGCATAATTCTATCTAAAGAAAAAATAAAAATACACAAACGTCCTACAAGAGATCTACAACCAAATTACTGAGATGTAGGCAGTGCAGGATTGTTTTTGTGTAAGAGAACTGTACACTGTTTTTGGGAGTTTCTGCTTTCCCCACTATTCTGTGACTATGAACTTAGTATATTTAAGTAAAGAAGTGTGCCCCCCCATACGGAGTGCAGTGGGGTTTGTCACCGTGCAGAAATGCTTATATTGATATGTGTGGGTAATTTTCATGTGGGTGTTCTCAATCAGTCATGATCAAGCAATTAACTTTCTAATGATTGTGTTTTGATCATTTATGGCATTCTGATCAGGAATACACATCTTTTAATTTACTTCTTTGGTTACAGAACTGTAAGGGCAATACAGATACCGAAGAAGGAACACGGAGTTACTACATAACAGAAGGAGTTAGCAGTAACTATAGAAGAAATAGTTTACGGATTAGGATAGATGGCAGGGGAGGGGTGTTAAGTGACAAATGGGATATAAAGAAGACAGAAACATTCCACAGACTACCTCCATACAAGGCCTTTTAAAACTTTACCCCCTACCTAGTAAACTGCTGTTGCTTAAACCACTTCTGAGATAAAATCCTTTAAAAAAACTGAAGTTATCAGCTTTTACTGGCCTAAAGGAAAGTGATACAGAAGAGGCAGGAGTTAATATTATGACCAAGAAGGAACTCTTTCTGGACATCTTTGATGGAGATGCATTTTCTATACTTGTACTTAGTGTACTTGGAACAGTCATCTAAGAAACTAAGACAGTGAGAGTTAATTATAAGTAAATAAATCTATCCTTTGTTTTTACCAGTCCTTCTTCATTTTCTTCTTTTCTCATACCGTATATTTGTTCTGCAGTCTCTGTGTCAGCATATGGCCAGATTCCGATATTTCCTGATACTGTCTTTGCTGACTGTACTACTGTTCTTAATATTCAGAACACTGTACTTCATGGCAGATTGGTGCTTGCAGTGTTCTTTTTGTATTTTCTTAATGCTGATTACTTAACAGATCCTTTAACACTTATATAGCTGCATTAACTACTGTTATTCTGTCTCTCTCTCTCTCTCTCATATTTAATCTTCCCTTGAGACTTGCCACAAAGATTCTCTGTCGTAACATTGATTGCACTGACTTCCCAGCCTGATCTTACTTGAACTCCTTGCCAACCTTTCAATCAACAGCTAAATATCTACCTACCATGTTATCTCCTTCTCCAGCATAAGCCCTGGATTATGCTGAAAGAGCCAAAAAACACACATCTCTCTCTTTAACTTTTAACAGTGGAAACTTGCTTCTGTACACACGGGCCAAGGATGCGATTTGACGAATGGCTGACCTAATATCCTGTAATGTGCTGAATCCACTTGTTTATGGACAATCAGTTGCCTGCATACAGATACGATGTCCTTATGTCACTCAAAAGTACAGTAATTAAAAAAAAACATTGGTTTCTTAACAGGTGTCTCATCATCCCATCCTCCATATATGAAATTAATTTCAAGAAACTTAATATGGAAGCAAACACCACAGAAACTTTTCAGAAATATAGAACTGCAGTATTCCTTTAGGAGATGCTATACACCAGCAGTGCTAATTTCAGGTGCAGCCTAAAAGCCAAGCCCTCCCAATACATAAGTGAGAGTGAATTCCTAACTAAACTGTCAGGGAGTTCCTGCATATTACTGTTCAGACAAAACACAGAACCAGTAGCTATAGTGCAACGTCCTAGCCCAAGCTTTCAATATTAACATTTAGAGCTGTAATAGTATAGCTAAGAACACCCACTGCTTTATATCCCCATAACCGTAACATACCATACGGTAGTACTTTCCAATTTAAGTCATACGGATCAAGAACCAGGAGAAGTGATTTGTGCAGCTGCCAAGTTACAAGTACTTGCCACTTTGCTTTTGGAATACTCCAGGTCTTTTACCAAATACTCCTGGATTAGTTACTCTAACACCTGGTGTCACTGTAAATAGTCTGGAGTCTTCAGAGTGAGGCATTGCTCAGCAGTTTCATATTTAATACCTTGCAGCTCTAACATAGTGGACTCTCCCTGATTGAGTATATATTCTCCACAAATTGCAGTTTGATATTTTTGTGGGCATCCATGCTTCCATACCAACACATACCACAAAGTACATTTTATTTGCATAGTTTGGATATTTATTCTTGCTTTCTTTGGTGAAGACCAAAGCAAAATAAATGCCATTGTGACCTTTGCCTGAGATGCTTGTGTAACTTCTTTCATTTCTGAGGCAGTATTTTTCCAGAGCTGTAGTCCAGCATTTTGGCTTACTTTTTCTCATTGTTTTGCTGATCTTTGAGGGGTAGCTTTTGGACTTTGCATTTAAAGAAGCTTTCTTACCATTACACAGTTGTTCAAACAGTCACTTGCAATTTCTACTTTAAAATTTCGCCATTAGTCAGGTTAAAGTGATATTGGACTAATTCTTCTACTAAAACTGTGTCCTAGAGCAACAAAATCAAGACTTTCTTCTACTGGCACAGAGGCCTTTTAAATTGCATTGTTGCTTTTACTTATCTGTCTCAAGAGATCTGTGGCTGTTTAAGTTTGTTCACTGATTATTTTCACTGTCTCTTTGCTAAGTTTTCAACCCGCTTTGCTCGCCCTTGCTAATAATCAGGCTTACTCCACTCTCCTACCCTGCCGCCAATTCCCACTCGCTTCCTCTTCTTACACTACATTTGTACTTTCATAGCACCACCCACTTATCCCTCAAACCAATTTGAATTGGTTCCCTCCGTACTAAAAAAAAAAAAAATAATCAATAGAGTTACTCCCAAAAGTAACACACACACATGCCCCCTATAACTCTCACATTACATCTCTACAACCAACCCAGTACCCTCCTAAAATTTTCTAATCATAATTTACAGCAGAGATAAAACCAAATTTAAAAAAATGCCTCTAATTCAGATTATTGTACTATTCCTACTAAGTCTTCTAGCCTTCATCACTAATTAACAGATCTACCTCCTTCAAATACTTAGGACTTCAACCAGTCCTCACAAAGAACATCAACATCTACCCAGCCTGTCTTGCTCCATAGCACCCTATTTCTACAAACAAACCACATCTGATTTATTTATCTATAAATATCTGAAAACGAAGTATCTAACATTACGATCTAATACCAAACCAAGACCAAAATATAACAGGCCACACTATTCCCTCTCTAAAATATCAGTTCAAAAACTTAGCAGAGATATTCACCCAACCCAGATCCTACTCTTCATAAAACCATCACTTCAAACCACAAAATAAACCAGTCACCTAATGCGTCTCAACAACAACAAAAAAAACAACCCAAACTCACCTTACTAAATATTAACCTATGAAGTATGTACAATAAAATCCATGACATACATGCCTACCTTGACACGTACACTCCTGATGCAATCATAACTACTGAAATCTGGTTAAAAAAGAAATGAAAGATAATGAAATCAGCCCCCCCCCCCCCAGGATATAATATACTCAGGCATGACAAACCAAACAAGCATGCAGGTGGTGCAGCAATCATCTATAAAAATACCCTAATCATCACCTTACTCCCACTGGAAATACCCAAATTTAACAATGTTGAACTTCTAATAACACTCCTAAAAATCAACAGTAGAAAAACTATTTATTTAACAGAAATGCATATACCACCAGGAAATAACACTGAGACTGCTGAAAACATCCTGTACTGGATATCCAAATAAATTAACCATGAAACTGTAATACTTTGGAGACTTAAATATAGACTGGCAACTCATAAATTCCACTACCCTCACTAAATCCATAAACTTGTACAAACAATTAATGACCACACCCACTAGAATCAATAAAACTTTAGGAAGACACTCAATATTAGACTGGATCCTTTCAAACAAAACAGACAAACTGATAAAAGTAGGCTAAAAACAGAAAAAATCCACGTCCAACCTGGAAAACAAACTTTATTTGAAGCGCTTTTCGGCACACAATAGTTAGCCTTCTTCAGAATACAATAAGAGAATGGATTTTACATATTTTTAAACACAAAAAGGCGCCAAGTTTAATCAGTACTGCTTAATTAAGCAATTAAAAAATTAAACTTTTTTAAAGACACAAATTTTAGGTACTAGAAAATGGTGCACTGTGGAAACTATTTAAAAGGTTTACAAATACAAAAAAGTAAACTCTAAGGCATTTACATAATCAACTTCATAGTTTACAAAAAAGTTGACTATATACCCAGTCAATTATTATGATTATATGAAAATGGAACTAAAAACACAATTCAATAAAGGACAAAAAGGAAATATAAAAGTAAGAAAAATATTACAGATATTAAAACTGTGAAATACTTATATAATACTAAGGTTGTCTCACACAAAAAATAATAAATAAAAATAAAAATAACTTCTATCCACTTTTAAAGGCACGTTGAACATTAAACAGCTTCTTATTTATAGCCTTCTATTTATTATACTACTATAGTTGTCAAAAATGACACCAAATTTATTAATTTCAATTTATTATTTACCTCGCCAAACTTCTCAATTTCAACAAAACCCCTATTGACGGAGCTTCATTCAGACCTGGGAAATTGCTAGCATTTAATTTTATTTGCCACTTCAACTCCAGTTCCAAGAGTTTCAGGGAGTAGGGACCACCTCTAGGATTATTTCCTAATTTATCAATAATCAAAAACTTAAACGTGTGATCAGGAAAAGTTATAGTGTGCTTGGCCAATGCATTGTCTGCTTTCCTGTGGGAAATGGCGTAGATATGTTCATAAATTCTATCCCTGAGCCTACGCTCAGTCTTACCCACATAGAAAGCAGGACAATGAGAGCATTTGGCAACGTATATAACTCCTTTTGAGTTACAATTATATTTATCTCGTAATTTGTATGTTACGTTCTCCACCATGAAAGAGTTATTAACAAATACATGTTTACACATGTTACAAGATTCACATTTAAACATACCAATCGACTTCCTCAACAAGTCAGGTTTGAATCTTAAAGAATCCTTCAAATTTAAACCACGTCTAAAAGTCACTACTTTGTAATGACCATATTGTTGATAATGATGAGTTTGATAACAATCTTCTGAATGACGAAACAGAATTTCCCACTCTTAGGAGAAGTGAAAGATTACAGAACAATTCTAAGAGTAAATTTAACCCTAATTTAAGGTATAACTATAATAATGCTACTGCCTCTAGTGGTATTTCAAATTCAGGATTTAATGGGGCAAGACCTAAACAACAAAGAACAGCCTATAATCATAATTTTAATACAAGGTCAAAAAATTTTCAATAGAGGAGGTAACTGGAATTACTGAATTTTTTAGTCAGCCAGTGCCCCCCTCCATTGACTCACATGAAGTTTTTTCTGAGAATGCTGTTAGTTTGTCAGATGACTTAGAGATTTCTTCTGATTCACTAAAACCTAGCATATTGCTTAATAAAAATAAAGACTTTAAAGTATACAACTTTTCTTCTTGCCCATTGTCTCAAGATCTAGTAGATTTACTGTCTAAGGGGCAAGCATATGTACCATATACTAATTTCAACATTACATCTGTTGTCATGGACCTCAAGAAATATACCAGAAAATGAAACTTCCAATATTTATTTGGGAATATCAATAACATAGGACCTTCACACGAGTTCAACATACCGAGTACTTATAATCCACCTCTCCACCCCATTATACAAACGTTTGAAAACGTCTGTGAATTAGATTTTAGAGCTTTGGCTAATAAGAGAAAGAAAACTCCTATTAACCTTGAAGAATTGGACTTAATTAATTTTGTCCATTCCCAAAAAATTAGATTATGTAAACCAGATAAGGGGGGGAGGCATGGTGGTCTTTGATATAGATGATTACAACTGTAGAATGGGTGTTTTGCTCAACAGTGACTCTTATGCAACAAGTTCTAGGTCTGAGGTAAATTCAGCCTATAGTTTGGTTAAAACATGTATCAACGATTTATTTATTGAAGGATACATTGATAGTGAATTATTTAATTATTTGTCCACTTCTTTTCCTATTTATCCAAGTTTTTTCGGGATCCCAAAGATCCATAAAGATTTACATGAGCCTCCTATGAGACCTTTGGTGGATGGTAGAGGATCACCTTTATATGTTTGTGCTAAAGTAATAGATGTTACATTACAAAAAATAGTAATCCAAGAAAAGCAGGTCTGTAAAGACTCCTGGTCTTTTTTGGACCAGATCAACCAACTTAAGTTTGATAGTAATTTCAACTTTTTAACGGTCGACGTAAAGGACTTATACACTTGCATTCCACACAACATAGCTATAGAATGGGTAACACTCATGATGTACAAATATAAGCTCCCGAAAAGGGAAATTTATATAGTGTCTGAACTATTAGATCTGGTTCTATCTTATAATTTTTTCATCTTTGATTCGTTGTTTTATATTCAGAAAATAGGCATTGCTATGGGTTCCCCGTGTGGAGCAAGTGTAGCAAACTTAGTGATGGCTTTTTGGGAGTCGGATACAGTTTTTACGTCAGACATCTATCAAGAATCAGTTGTGTTCTACACCAGATACCTTGACGACATTTTTATGTTGATCAAAGGCAATGAACAGACAGCTGTTTCCATAGCTGACTTTTTCAACAAGTCAACTGAATTCTTGAAGTTTACTCACACTTTTAATAGTTGTTCTATTCCATATTTGGACATAATGTTGTCAAAGAATATAGAATTGGATAGTTTTACATCGAGGGTTTACCGTAAGATTACTTACTCTAATGCATTTCTCCACTACTCAAGTTGTCACCCTTCTTATCAAAAGAAGGCTGTTATTAAAGGGCAACTAGTTAGAGCGGCCCGGATTGTTACTGTCAATGATGAGTTTAATGAAGAATGTTTATTCTTAAAAACAGCTTTTCTTAAAAGAGAGTACCCGGTTGAGCTCATTGATGAAATGATAGCCGAGCTTAAGCTAAAGAGAGATAACAACCACTTTAGTCCTTTATTAGCTATACAAACTTCTAGTTTGAATTTCCCTAATAACAACTTGAGTAGTGAAGTTATAGAAGGAAGTGAATCTGGATTTATTTGTGATATTAATTCTAATTCTAAGGAAACATCTAATATTCATAATGGTGACTCAAGTAGAACTACTTCTTTTTCTACTACTTATGTTAAATTAAGTTCAGCATGTATTAACATATTAAACAAAAATTGGAATTTGTTTAAAAATAATTCATCTTTAATGAATAAAATAGGACACAGACCTAAAGTGACTTTTAGACGTGGTTTAAATTTGAAGGATTCTTTAAGATTCAAACCTGACTTGTTGAGGAAGTCGATTGGTATGTTTAAATGTGAATCTTGTAACATGTGTAAACATGTATTTGTTAATAACTCTTTCATGGTGGAGAACGTAACATACAAATTACGAGATAAATATAATTGTAACTCAAAAGGAGTTATATACGTTGCCAAACGCTCTCATTGTCCTGCTTTCTATGTGGGTAAGACTGAGCGTAGGCTCAGGGATAGAATTTATGAACATATCTACGCCATTTCCCACAGGAAAGCAGAAAATGCATTGGCCAAGCACACTATAACTTTTCCTGATCACACGTTTAAGTTTTTGATTATTGATGAATTAGGAAATAATCCTAGAGGTGGTCCCTACTCCCTGAAACTCTTGGAACTGGAGTTGAAGTGGCAAATAAAATTAAATGCTAGCAATTTCCCAGGTCTGAATGAAGCTCTGTCAATAGGGGTTTTGTTGAAATTGAGAAGTTTGGCGAGGTAAATAATAAATTGAAATTAATAAATTTGGTTTCATTTTTGACAACTATAGTAGTATAATAAATAGAAGGCTATAAATAAGAAGCTGTTTAATGTTCAACGTGCCTTTAAAAGTGGATAGAAGTTATTTTTATTTTTATGTATTATTTTTTGTGTGAGACAACCTTAGTATTATATAAGTATTTCACAGTTTTAATATCTGTAATATTTTTCTTACTTTTATATTTCCTTTTTGTCCTTTATTGAATTGTGTTTTTAGTTCCATTTTCATATAATCATAATAATTGACTGGGTATATAGTCAACTTTTTTGTAAACTATGAAGTTGATTATGTAAATGCCTTAGAGTTTACTTTTTTGTATTTGTATACCTTTTAAAATAGTTTCCACAGTGCACCATTTTCTAGTACCTAAAATTTGTGTCTTTAAAAAAGTTTAATTTTTTAATTGCTTAATTAAGCTGTACTGATTAAACTTGGTGCCTTTTTGTGTTTAAAAATATGTAAAATCCATTCTCTTATTGTATTCTGAAGAAGGCTAACTATTGTGTGCTGAAAAGCGCTTCAAATAAAGTTCGTTTTCCAGGTTGGACGTGGATTTTTTCTGTTTTTGGCTGTGCTTGTGGATTCTGTGTTTTTCTTGATAAAAGTAGGCTGCCAGGCTGCCTTTCAGATTGCATAAGTGACCACTTACCAACATATGCCATTAGAACTCATCATAACCTAGATAACATCTATAATCAAATGTATAATACAACCAATTTCAACAAAGACATTTTCAATGAAACAATAAAACAGTATAACTGGAATGTACTTAGAACATTGCCACTAGAAACTACTGTAGAACACTTTAATAACATATTCTTACAGACCTTAAGTAATCTGGCACCAATACGTAATAAAAGATTAAAGTCCAACCCCGCACCAGGACTAACAAAATAAACCAAAAACTCATGATAAAAAGGGATAAAGCATGGAAAAACTGGTACAAAAATAGAACTCAAATACCTTCCAGCAATTTAGACATCCTAGAAACCTTGCAAAGCTCCATGTCAAACAGGACAAGCAAACATACTTTACCAACCTACAGGACAATCATCAGAACATCCCAAAACTTTTTGGGTCATCACTAAATAAACTACTCCACCCTGGCAAGACCACCACTGCCTCTTGGAAAACAGACAATACAACAGATTCTACACACACAGTTTAATTCCTGCTTTATACAATCAGTATCATCTGTCTTAGACACTAATACATCTGCCTCTCTCTCTCTCTATATATATATATATATCTGTCCAGCCAAAACCACCCACAGCTCTTCAATTTTCATCCAGTACCCACCTTACTCATAATAAAGTTACCCCCATAGCTATAGATCAGCCACCATCAGACTACATAAAAATGGCTGCAGAAGTCATAACCATCCCTGTGTCCATACTAATTAATAGGTCCACAGCAGCAAGATATGTCCCATCACTGTGGAAAAAAGTCCTACATTATACCACTGCACAAAAGTGGCACATCTACAGAGTTTAATAACTACAGACCAGTAGAGATTCGCTTCCCACTACGAAAAACATTAGAGAGATGCACCCATATGCAGCTGATACAATACCTAACCTCAAATAACCTGCTGTCAGAAACACAACATGGCTTTAGGCCCTAGCACAGCACCACTACCGCTCTGCTACATTTTACCAGTATAATAGACTGACATAGAAACAATGGTCTGCTTGTGTCCACCATGTTCTTAGACTTGTCAAAGGCATTTGATAATGTCTCGTACCAGGAACTGCTCATTCAACTCTCCTCAATAGGACTTTCACAAAACTCCTTTGCATGGTTACTTAGTTACCTGTCTGGAAGCAACAAGCCATCAAATGACAACAAATCTACTCATCCTTTCGACCAGTTATTAATAACTTCCATACCTCCACTCACCATGCTAGTTTAGTTCATTATGCAGACAGCATTAATATGTGCAGCCTCAACAATAAGCTCCAAGACATTACCCAAAAATCGTTCTCCTCTGTAGAAACATGACTGAAAGAATCTGACCTACTACTCAATGCTAAGGAAACTAAGTTAATCTGTTTTACCACAAAAAGTTGCCAAAATCAAAAGCAATCATTTACCATAAAGTCAGCAAGTAATACTGCTATTGAAATTGTAACTCACAGTAAACTTCTAGGTGTTACAGTCGATAACAGTCTCAAATATGACCATCATATACTGCACACCATTAAATCTACATACCAAAAACTATACTCTCTTTATAGGCAAAATGGATTCCTTACAGATACTGCAAGAAAAACTCTAGCCACCACCTTCTTACTGCCAACTCTCTTATACTCTGCTCCTAGCCTAACAAACAATACTCAAAGAAAGAAACTTGCCTCCTGCTATAATAAAATAGCTACATTTGCCACCAATCTACCTCATAGGACCCACCACTGTCATAGCTTAAACAAATTAAACTGGCTTGAACTATACAGCTAGCTAACATATTCATAACTGTCTACAGCACACAAACGTGTTCATCATCCAGAAAAATGCTCTGTATTACAAAACGTATTACTGCCCTACTGTCCAGCAAGAGACTTCCATTCTAGTAACAAATTCTTACTTCTCACAAATAAGTCAAATGTTGCAGCAGACTCACTCTATTCCCAATACATTGCTAAACACTGGAGTAGTATACCCACACAAGTAAAACTCTCTGACAAATTCAGTAGTTTTAAACCACTGCTTAAACAACAACTTAACCAATCCTGGTCCTGCACATGCTCATCACCTGGTTAAGACTGTGCTCATCTTAAAATACTCTCCAAATAATCTCCTTAAACAGAATATTGTCATTTCACTGAAATGACAAAACAATTTTATATGTTAACTGCTACCTGTACAATCCACTAAGTTGCATGTGGGCTTTATTTTTAGTAACTTCTACCTCTATAAAATCTTTGAATATGTAAATGTAACTACTGTATGTGTATAAATGGAAATTTAACTAATCTGTGTTTAACTGGAACTAAGTATAATGCAGTCTAAACAAATGGAGCTTTTCTCCCCGGGCCTTGGCTGAAAATAGATATTACCTAGTTGGAGTTTCAGGGTAAACAAAGACAAATAAATGAATAAATAAAAATAAGATCTGCATCTTTGTTGTTTTTATTGTCTGTGGAAGAACGATGCTAACATTGCAAGTGCCAGAGATTTTAATCTTGGTATTTAGAGATGAGGAAGAGAAAAGTGTTTTGCTTACTTGTGTTTAAAACATGATAGCTGTCAAAAGTATTTTATGCAGAGGCTAGCAGGAGGATCCTTCACCCAGTCCCAGGCATAAGCTATCAGTATCACAATAAGCCCAGTTTTCAACTGTCCTGCTGGTCCCTGCAGAGGAGGCCAGTGGACTCTACCTTGAGGAAGTACATTCAAGGGTCCTTGCATTGTCCAGCCATTTGCTGATGACCTGGCACCTGTTATCAGTCTACTTCAACCTAAGGAATGGTGCTTTAAGTCATCCAATCACAGAATGATGGGGGTGGCTTTCTTCCTAGGGATACTCCAGACCTGGTTAGGCCAGAAAATTACAGTTACTGAGGGTTTATCAGGACAGGAGCAAAGTATTAAAAAGTTTTTAACATAGGTGTGGTAGGAGCTGGAATAGCAGATGCTGGATCAACTCATCATGGAGTTTGGTCTGACACCTATAATGGGGCTAACACTAGCCTTTCCCAAATGTGCATTAGCCTCATCTAATATCAGATTATGCTGCTGTTCCCATTCCACTAACTCCTGGTACTGGGCAGTCACACACTGATTTTTGCATAATACTGTGTGTATGCTTATTGCAGTGAGTAATGGTGACAAAATACTTTGCTGACCAGATCCTGTGATGAGTTATCTCTGAGACAGATAAGAGTAATGAGACCATCCTTTTCTGTCTCACCACCTAATGACCCCTCCTTTGGGAGGTCATCAAGATTATGAGGAACAGCTCAGTCTGACCATAAGCCATTCCCTTTCCATCCCTCCAGAAACACATCAGAGTTGCTTCAGAAGAAGCTTGAGGAGCCTGGGTTATCTCTTCACTGGAGCCAGTCATTAGGGATCCTATTAAGGCAACTTGGAATTATACTGACTCTGCCCATTTCATTCCATGAAAATGGATACCTCTTACAAGCCACATCTGACAGTAACATTTTGCCACCTTGACATCTTGGAGAGGTATGGAAAGAAAGTTTGTTCCTCTGCCATATTGCAGCTTTTGCCTGTTCCATTCCCTATTCTGTCTTGTTAGGAAAGCTTTGGATAGCTTTTTCCTGGAGTCTTCACTCTGCTTGTGACTTCTGCAGTAGGCTGTAATATTTCCTGCTGTAATTGTGACTGTATGGATGACCTGGTTAGGCTGATAGGCTGAGATATTTGCTTATGCAAGATGGCATGGTTGAGATTATCCCCTCTAAAGCAGGAGCTCCTTAAAAAGATTCTGGATGCCCATTTATTTGCGAGGTGCTCTTTATTGAGATAAGACAGAACATGATTGTCCTTCTAGTAGCTGTCCTTTAAGATGCAATTGACCTTCCAGTTCCATTTCTTTCTCTTTTAAGCTTGACCAACCCCTTGCCATTCACAAAAGGTTTTAAAACATCAGTCTCTCCCCATCCTCATTGCTGGCTAAGTCACTGTTAAGGTGAACACCATGGCCCACCCCACAGCAGTCCTGAATCTGTTCTGGAACTGCCCATAAGGCCAGCCCCCTGAGTTTTTCCTGGTTGGAAAGCCATCACAAAGAGGCAAAGGACTGATGAACTATAGATATGATCACTTCTAGCCATGTTCTGGAAATTGCAAGCCCTCCTCCAGGAAGAGCTGGGCTGGTGGATCACTTTATTTGAATGCAGTGCTTAGGAGGAGACAAGACCCTGATGTTCAGAGGAGCTGTAGCTTCTGTCCTATTTTGTAAGGAGGCAGGGTTTTACTCTTGCCTCTTCATTGTCCTAAAGGGAAAGGACAATTTTCATTTCATTCTGGATCTCAGTGACTTCAGCTAATGCACCTATTAGATCAGGTTAGTTGTGGATGCTTAGCCTGTAGGAACTTTTTGCTACAACAGTATACCTAGATGAAGTCACTGAATTAATGAATGTCTTTTGGCATATCAGCATTTGAGTCTATATAAATTATTACTTATAGGAGTTATAGGAATCTTAGGAAATACTAGGCAATTTACATGTAGTTAGTACCCACCATTAGACTGTACCTCCTTTGTCAAGGAAGGCTAGTCCAGTCAAACCAGCAGCAAATGTGTGAATACCTATCCAGTCATCAAGTTCCTGTTTAAAGGAAGATATTGTATCATACTGCTTGATTTTCAGTGGAAGTCTGTTCCAGCGGTGCGGAAGGTGCTACATAGTGAGTGAACCTGTCTTTTCACTATGTTTTATTTATTTGTTGATAAAAATGTAGATCTCTGGTTCTGGCAATTACATGATGTGTAGAAATACAAGACATCGAGGACCATTGGGTCGTTAAGGGCACAGCAGGTAAGGCATTAAATCTCCCCTCAGTCTATAAGATACTGAATAAAGGAAGACTGCTTCCAGTCTTTTCTAGTAACTTAGGGCTATTAAGCCAGGAGTGATCTTAGTTAGGAATCTCTGTTTTTTTTCTTCTAGTTGTTTCATATGTCTAAAGAGGTATATCCAAAGGGAGGCATTGTATTAAATAATTGGCCTAATCAATGCTTAATATAAGGGGATAATGATGTCTTTAGGTCTGGATGATATTTCTTTGGCAGCTAGCTGTCCTAAGCAGAAAGGCTTTTGGACTACTGTTATTTCACAATAATCAAAAGAAAGGGATTATCACCCCATGCTCTAAGTTATTTAACAACATTCTCATTTTGGTGTGTTGTCTGAATCTTATGCTGGGGGAGGGATTGCTTACCAAAGATGGCATTATTGCACTTTTTTAGTATTTAACTTGAGCCCCTCTTTAGTAGTCCAGGTATTTATGGTGTAAGTTATTACTGGAGAGCTTTGGCATCATAGGGGGTCTTGACAGTGACTCCAAGTTTATAGTTGTTTGCATACTTGGTTAGCCAGGATTGTTTGTTCGTGGTCTTGATATCAGAAAAGTAAATGCCAAAAAAAGAGATTCCCACACCACTGGTCACTTTCATACTCTCTGAATCGGCACCAGCTGCCTGCACCTGGATTCTGTCTTTCAGCCAGTTTGCTATCCATCATGCTACACAGAGATCTGTTTGTAATACTTTAAGCTAACTAACTATGCCAGCATGGGTAATGGTGTCAAACACCTTGGCCAGGTCAAGGCATGCACAGGACAGCATGGCCACTGTCAGCAACCTGTGTTATTCTTTCAAAAAAGTTAACCAAATTCACTTGACAGGATCTACCCTTGAGAAAGCCAAACTGCTGTGGGTTTAGCCCAATGAGATTTTTAATATCATAGTTTATCAGGTCAGTTATAATATGCTCCATGTCTTTGTAAGTAAAACTTGTCAGTCTCTGCTTTGCTGTAGGTTGGCTTCAGTTCCTTTACAAAGTGTTGTCTTCCAGTCTGTCCATGGCAATTATGATGTTTACCTGGCTGTTGGTTGTTGTTTCCAAAGCCTTGAAGGAGAAGGATCTTTTGGAAAACCTTAATCTAGATAACTGGCTTCTGGTAGTCTATCCAGGGACTCAAAGGAAGCATTCCTGCTTGTACAGTCTTCTTGTTGCTGTCCTTAGCAGAGAACATAATTTGAAGGAAGTCTTTTCTGGTGTTATAGGTGTTGAGCTGAACACTTTTTATTGTTAACATTTCCACCCTTGCAGAGGATGCAGCAGTCATGGCCTTAGCCAACTGGGTGGAGACGCAATAAAGTGCTCAGGCTTAGATTCCTGGTGAGTTTTCTGGGTTTGATGGCTACAGATATTTTCCAGTTGATACAAGATATGAGGTGTGAGTGGCAACAGGACCACCATATGCTCATGGAACTCTGGTGTTGGTCTTTTGTCACCAGGCCATACAGTGTTGTGTACATTCAATCAAACTTTTGGTGGATATTCCCTTCTTTATAATCAAAAACATCACAGTTTCTGGTGATAGATGCTTTGCTTTCAGTCTGAGTCAGTCCAACATTAAGTCCATCATATTGTACCTAAAGAGGCAAAGGGATTTGTGGTGATATCCCCTCTCGGAAGGAAGGAGGGAGTTTATAGTGGGCCATAGCCAGGGGTATCATTCTCAGCAGTTTACATCGTTGATAAAGTGAATTGCGTGTCAGATGCTCTGAAAAACTCATTCATTTCTCTCCTAGAGTTTCAGATTGAAAGGCAATGCTTGATCATGGTCAGGGTCCAGAAATCAGCTTCTTTAAATTTTGGAGAAAGCAGGCCTCTTCCACTTATGACCCTTTCAACAAGGCCAGGAGAAATTAGAGATGGAAGTCTTATGCTATTCTGTGGCACAGGAGCTCGAATAATAAATTTCAGTGAAGGAAGATCGAAACTCATACTAGTTGCCCTTTGGTGGCTGAGAAAGGTGTGGTGCCAGGCTGTCTTTTGTCACATGATACAGGAAGTACTCCTAGTTATAAGCCATGTATTCCTTACAGTTTGCTCAACAACTAACTTTATCTCAGGGTCTGGCTTTTAATACAGATCTCTTCATCCTGTATGAATTTGGGCCAGGGTATCAGACATAATTGAAGATGTTAGGAAACCTTCGGTCAGCAGGTCTGCACCTTCAAATGGAAACATTTCTCAGTTTGACAGAGCAGTATCCTGTACCACCTCTGCTGATTAGCTTGCAGTGATCTTTACTTATTGTGCATGACTTTGGCCTCATTTGTTCCATGTTCGAGATACGTATGTAAACTATGTTTGAATATCATGTCATTGTGGAGGACAGGCTTGCAGCCAGTATTGGATGGTCAAGCACTTCCTTAAAAGAGTATTGCATCTATGTCCTCTTTTGAAGAACTCCTTCCCTCTAAGGAAGTTGAATTTCATGGTTAAATGGCTTGTCTGTTCCCTTTGAGCCTACCAGCTTGGTGACAGTGAAGTTCACCTGTGAACTGTGTTTCTTGGTGAACATCACCTCTGCCCTTAAGGGCTTGGAGCTTCAGGCTGTTATGCATGGAAACATGTCTGGTCTTTCACAAAGGCAAGTGGGTCAGTCCAAATGAACCCACATTTTCTTCCTCTAAGCAGTCCAGCATCCTCTCCGATTTCTTTGTGGAGGCAGAAATCAGGTCTGGGAGCACCCTTCACACTCCAGATTTACACTGACAGCTCAGGTTTTATCAGAAGTGGGTAGATGAACTTAGGAAGAAGGATCATGTGATTGTTTTATTTGTATCAGGGAGAGAAGGGCTTGTAACTTAAGTGGCACTTTCCAAGCGTATTGTCAGCTTGATTGTTTTTTTATCATCGAGCAGCTAACCAGCCAGCTGTAAATGCTTTGTTCCAGGCTCACTCTGCTAGAGGAGTGAATGCCTGAAGTGTTAGTTTCTTTTGCAAACTTCTCTGCTGATCTTTGGTGCACAGCTTTACCAATCATTATTGTCTCAACTGTAACTCTTGTAATAAGGTTACATTTTGGAAGTCACTGCTTTAGGGCCAAACTATCTTACTCTTATGTTTTGTTATTGTCCACTCCCTTTCACCTGATCACTACTTGTGATTCATCTTAACCAAAGAACTGCCATAGAGGTTCCTCATTTTTAGATAGAACAGTTACATTGCTGTAATAGAGGAGTCTCCTTTATGTGTCAAGAATGCTCTCCTGTAGATGAGTACCTCCTCAGCTTTACAAATCCCTTTAAGTCAGGCAAGCATACACTTGCATACTACTTATGTAATAATTTTTATATTCATTGGTATATCTTGATTTAAGCCGCGGAGGTACAGCAGTAGCGTTGTTGCCTCACAGCAAGAGGTTCTCCTGTTCGATTCACGGCTGGAGTGCCTTCTGTGTGGAGTCTGCATGTTCTCCCCCGCAGTCGAGTGGCCTCCAAAAGACATGCGTGAATGGGCGTGCCTTCACTGAAGGTTGGGTGTCGGGTTGGCAATTCGGCACCATAAAAAATCTACTGCCAATCATTAGCGGATCAGAGTTCCACTGTGGCGACCCCTAACCAGGAAAAGCCGAAAAGACAAACAAACAAACATTGGTATATCTTGATTTGTTGGGAAGTGCATGCTGTAACATGTGGGTGTACTGGTGGGCTCCAGGGATGTGCATGAGTGATTTTTTTTTCTTAACAAGAAACATCTTTGTTAAACCATCACTTAAAACATAGACAGTCATATATTTATACAAATGAAAACAAACCACACCTACACAATCTTGGTTGCAACATTTTACATCACAGAGGTTGCCGCTCCTCTGGAATATGTTACCAGTACACATCAAACAAAACCTCTCTATGACCCTGTTTAAGTGTGACCTGGATGACTGGATGGGAAACCGTAAATAATTGCTGGGGATTTCACCTATGACCCTTCTAGATATGGGCGGTCGTTGCTAACTAAGATCTCAAGTTTAGGCAAGATCCTTCATAAAGGGTTTTTCTAGTATTGTGTTAGGTACACACAGCTAGGCTTATAAAGATCTTTGGATCAATAGCACAGTAACCACCTATGAACAAACCATACTTACATACTCCCAGTTGCAAACATTATCCATCACTTATAATCTATCCAATCATTTTCAGTCAAACATTACATAGCTCATTTAAATTCTGCCTTCTTTTAAAACTCATTCCTCCCCTGTATATATTGTTCCCGCAATTCCCATTTTTCCTATGTAGTTTGTTCCTACCTTTTTCTAAAGATCTCAATTCCAGTTGTTTTATTTCTCTTACTATGTTCACTACTTCTAGTATAGTTGGTTTAGATTTTGATTTCCATTTTCTAGTAATTGCTTTTTTGTAGCCACCATAATTAGATACAGCAAGGCCTTACCATGTCTAGGCAATTCCGTTTCTGTATCATAGCTCAGAAAAATCATCTCCCTTGTCACACCAGTCTGCCCACCCAGCATCTCTGACAGTGCATCCTGCAGGGAATCCTTAAAGTCTGCCAACCAAATGCATGCCCAGAAAGTATGTTCCCAATTACCTCTTTGTTCACCATCACACCTCCAACATTTTCTGTATACCTGAGGAAAAATTCTCTGGATTCTACTTGGGGTACAAAAATATCTATGTAAACATTTCCAAGCAAAAATCCCAAATCTTCTAGATTTTGTTGCATATTTGGGAGACAAACATATATCCTTCCATTATTTCTTTGTGAAATGCTTATCCAATCTCACTTCCCAATCCTTTCTAACCTCCTCTGATTTATTCTTATACTTAACATGCCATATTTTATATGCTCTGCTAATTATTCCTTTTTTAATGGCAGGATCTGTTCTAGATCCTATTAAAAAATCTACCAGTGCTGGTCTTTCGTTTAGGACCCCCCTATTTCTTTCTCTTTGCCTGTAGTCCTTGATAGGGAAGGCATTTTCTCACCTGAAGTCCAAAGAAATTCTTGGCGTCTTCCTCTTCTATCATCTTTTCCCTCTCTAGTTATTTGCTTTCAGTATCTTGGTTACTTTGCCAGTTTACTCCAGTAAATTCCAGCCCCCTTTTGTCTATATCCCTAATTGCAGTCTTACCTATCGGCAGAATCTCTTTTCTCCATTTCCATGTTGGCTTAGTCCTTAGGAAAGATGAGCATTCTTGGTGGGCTGCAGATATGCACATACTTATTAATCATGTATCTAGTGTATGACATCACAGAGTGCATTTGTACTGGTGCTTGGGTATGCCTGCTATGAGCAAGTTTATAGAAAAAAAAAAACAGAATTCTGATTCACAATGAAGATATAACCAGGCAGAGACCCATCAAGGAGTGTCCTCTCATAGATCAACATATAGAAATCACATAAATGCAACTATTATGTCCTGTGTTGAGGCACTGTGGAAATACTGTGGCAAGACCTGTGGAAAGAAAACCATATATATCTCCAGATGTGCAGCAGTTACCTTTTATGCAATAACCCATAAACAGAAATCACTCCCTTTCCAGTGTACCACCTCTTCACTCTGAACACACTGTATTTTTTCACCCTTGTCAAGACCCTTAATTGCTGGGAGACTATAGCTCCAATCATTAAACACTCTTCTGTTCACACTGTCTATCCTGTTCTGAATCACTGCTTCTCCCCTTCCAGTTAGCTGCATCATTTCATCCTTCCTTGCTATCTTTGCTGGTTGCCTTCCTTCCTATACAGCATCCAGTCTCATTCTTATTCCATCATGTAGTTCTCCTTCACAATCTAGCCCCTTCTTCCCATTCCTTGCTCCCTCTCCTTTTATTTTGTTCACTCCCTTCTTCATGCTACTGCTGCATTCTGTTCTTCCTCTCCACCTCCTTGTGTTGGTCTTTCATGTACTTTTCCCATTACTGGGTACCCATTTCCAGGGCCTGTCAGTATCTTTCCCTTTCATTAGGTAAATGTCTTCTTGTCTGTTTTCCTGTTGCTTTCTGTATGCTGTTGTCTCTTGAGTGGCCAACTGTTTTATCACCACACCACCTGTCACTACAGTCTGTCTCTATCCTTTTGGTTTGGCTCTCTTCTCCTTGTCTTTTCTTTCCTGGCTGCTTCTCCCTCCTGTGAAACTATTACTAATGCTAGAGTTACCATTGCCACTGAAGTAATACCATAATATTGCTGAGTTATTTGTATCATTTGGTTGAATTTTTTGCTACCTAGCTTTAACCAGCCCTACCATTAAAGCTATGAACTCAGATAAGTTTCTGATCAAGCAGACCTGCCCCACCTCACACATAGACCATGAGAATTATTCTTGCATTGAGCTGTGGATGGGAAAGGAGGGAAAGTTAGCAACTGGGAAACTTAGATAAAGTGGAGAACTGCTATTATCTTTTTTTTCCGTAATCATGTTCTGAAATACTAAAACAATTAACAACAATAAATCCAGCCATCTCAAGTCATATTTCTATTCAACTATTGAAGCTCATAGTTAAGCTCCAGGCTTTAAAGTGCCATATTTCAAAATTTATATCACTTCCATTTAGTAGTAATATAAAATCAAACAGTTTCCTTTCATTTAATCATATATAACCTGTTCTAAAATAGTACATTTAAAAAACGAGACATTTCCTTCGTGGATATTATAAAAATGCTGAGCTGTTGAACTTTTATTAAATCTAATATTCCTTAAGTTTTCCTGCATCCTCAGTTTAAAGCATCTAGTTGTTTCATCAATGTAAAACAAGTTGCATGTATACCATATTGCATTTACAGCCCCTTTAGGTAGGAAAATCTGCCCTTAATAATACATTTTTTGTTATTAATGAAAGTACATGTATATTATAATTTATTACAACCCCGATGCAACATCATTCAAAATTATTTGTATTATAAACCTCCATCTTCATTGGTCGTCTCTTATAATGTCTCCATGTGCCAAATTCCTATCATATGAAAGACTTTTGGTATACTTTTAATTACCATTAACAACATAGAGTCAGATTACACTCCCTAGAAGACTTCTTGGCTGAGGTGCCAGGACAGGAATGTTATGGAATAAAGTCCTTTTCTATCTTTTTTGCCATTAATAAGGTCTTCATAATTAGTGTCATTTTATATTTCATAATTGTCTATCTAACCAGCATGCTAACCTGATGATGACATTCTAACAGTTTTTTTGGAAATATTCAAATACAAACCATTTATGGATTATTTTACAGAAGTATAGATTTTTATGATGATGTTATTTGTTAGAAATGTGATTTCTTGCATATTCCACCCCAACACAAAAACAGAAAATTGAAAACATTTGATTGCTATTTTCATGCTTATAAAATTATACTTTACAAAAAATAGGTCAGATTTAAAACTGTAATTTGGGAAAGATTTAAAATTATGCACACAGATATTTAAAATCCTGTAGATTATCTTCACACACTGATAACAGAGCGAAATGTATAAAGTGTTGGGAAAAATAACCATATCCTTATATGAATATAAAGCATTTAAAGTAATTATATTATCCCATTTTGCCTTTCTAAACATATTAAAGCCACATGCTGCTTCCCATATTAAGTTGTTGCGACCTTTTTACATGTTTAATTAAATATACAATGCATGTTATGTATAACATTCACTAGTATTCTGTTATTGAGTGAACTTTTTGTATGCATTAAGCATATTTCAGTTTTGCAGGTTTTAGGAGAAACAAATTATATCTACTTTACCCTTGGAAACATTTTATATAGTTGCATGTTATTATTGTAGTATTCAGTTTTTACACATTAATGTTGTTGTACTTGTTCATATCGGTTTACTACAATCAACATTTTTTACATAAAAAGCAATTTGAGAAGAAAAGCCCTTTGGATCAGTACTGCATGTGGTCCTTTGTTTTGATAAGTATCTCTTATTGTAACTTACTTGCAGCCAGTTTAAAGAAATGTTATAAACTGTATAGTTACAAATTGATATAATTATCACAAAGAGTACTACTGGGCAGCCACAGCGGTGCAGCGGTTAGCATTGCCGCCTCACAGCAAGAGGTTCTCCAATTCGATCCTCGGCCGAGGTGCCTTTTGTGTGGAGTCTGCATGTCCTCCCTGTAGTTGTGTGGGATTGCTCCTGGTGCTCCGGTTTCCTCCCACATCCCAAAGACATGTTGTAAGTGGATTGGATACTCTAAATTGACTATTTTTTTGACTATGTATCACTGAAGAAGGCATTTTTTGCCGAAACCGGTCTGGACATTAAAGTCATGGTTTCTTGGTAATTCGTTGGTGTTTTCATTATTTTTTACTTCGACTCACATATCTGCTGGCCAACAGTGGTTTTCATGGTACATTCCGGGCTGTGCAGTACCTACGTGCGGAGCATTGTGTTTGGATTGCATACTCTAAATTGGCCCTAGGTGTGAATGCCTGCATGCGTGTCTTCTGTGGAAGGTTGGGCGCCAGGCTGGCAACTCGACACCTTAAAACTCCACTGCCAGTCATGAGCGGACAGGTGATCCGCAGTGGCAACCCCTAACTGGGAAAATCCGAAAGAAGAAGAAGATGAGCACAAAGAGTACTAATATGCTCTGTAAGAATGACAATTCTTTTTACAAAAAAAAGCTTTAAGTCTACACATCCATTCTTAGAGCAATGAGCTGCAATGTTTATTGAATGTGGAAGCTGCTAAGCCACTTGGCACATTAAGCAACACCTCTTCAGGGCCATGATACCTGCTAGCAGCCACACTGAGGTACAGATTGGCTCGAGCACACAATATAAACAATAGGTTGTAAGTACGTTTAGCCTCCGTAAGAGAGCACATACAGTATAATGCAAGGGCAACTTGAACTACATAAATTAAGAGGTATGAAACCTTAAAGAGGAAATTGTAGTTATATATCAATAGTTTACTGTAGAAACAGCAGTAATTATAATTATTGATCATAACAGTAATAATCATAGCCAACATTATTAAAAAGGGAAATATCGGCTAAAGGAGATGAAAGAGACACAGCTACAGTATAACAAAGTGATTGATTTTATAAATAAATATTTAAAGTTGAGAAGTGAAATAAAGGCTGGCAAATAAAGCAGATACAGTAGGGAACATTATGTATTCTGCGGGTAGTGCAAATGTATGGAACCACATTGGCAGTGTCATGTACAGTGTGAAAATAAACAAAGTGATTTACATACATGATTGATGTATAAACATATGTACAGGTAAAAGAAATGTAACCTTTACATGCTTTATATTTATGGAGGAA
The DNA here is from genome assembly GCF_019279795.1 of Protopterus annectens. Lineage (NCBI taxonomy): Eukaryota > Metazoa > Chordata > Ceratodontiformes > Protopteridae > Protopterus > Protopterus annectens. Next base: position 1,535,611,497 of record NC_056746.1, read on the forward strand.
GTAATAATGAAGCTGTAAGGGCAATGTATACACATGTGAAAATGAGGACATACTGTGAAGAATCATGCACACCTGTAAAGTCATTCCAATAACAGTAATAAGTCTGGAAATAATCATGTTGCGAATGGTAGAAAATGTGACTATTCATACATGTTGTACCTGACACCTATACAGTACTGTCACTTAGACCAGCATATTAACAAAAGAGTATGCTGCTATCCATGCTTACAATTGTTTAACTATAACAAATATGAGATAAACATAGTTGCAAAATAAGGGGCAATGTCATGCAATATATACTAAAGTGTACATAAATCAAAGGAACACACGGGTGTAGTCACTCCCTTAACAATTGGGTTGTGCGTGTAGGAATGTCAGTATATCCCTATGCATATGATGCACGTATGTGTGATAGAAGGATCACAATTGTCAAAAGGATAGGTAGCCCCCCATAAAAAAACATACATGCCAGCAGTATTGTATAATGACATCAGCTATAGGGGAAATATATCACCTGCCATTTTAAAATTATTTCAGTATAATGCATTTGTGTAAGTGAAATCAATCATATTATGTGTATCCTTCCTGCTGTAACTGCCACACAATGCACATTGAAATACAAAAGTGTATAAAACTATACCTCTGAATGCAATATGACATCATGTTGTATATCACATTTTGCCCTGAAGTTACTCTTGTTGAACACATTAGTAATAACTGTATGACAAGACACTAACATGTGAAACATTAACATATATTAAGTGAACATTTAAAATTTACATTTCATGAACAACAACTATACACTGGCCTGTAGCAATTGTTATTATCCTTAGTGCATAGGTTACTAACTCCATGACGTGAACTTTGGCAAAGCCAGTCTTCTAGAGGCTAGCTGTATTAAGTTTTGACATACAAGGAAATGACAAGAACTATTTCATGTAACACTGATAACTTTGCTGTGCTTTGTGGCAATTGGAGAAAACATCTGCTACATCATTATACTGGGCATGCTTCTAAGGAAGTATGGTAACAAATGCATTAATATCATCTACCCTTCAGAAAACCACAAGAAAGTAACATAAAGCAGGCCCAATTACACTCTGTGACCACCTTGCAGATTGAACACATCAAGAACTGATGAATAAACAATTATTGCCTTTAATCACTGTATTATGAACAAAATAATACAAGGCATACGTAAATGTTTCCATGAAGTCATGGACTAAGTAGCATTCCTTTTGGAAAAGCAAATCACACGTGTAAGCATGCTCTGACATGCTTAATAGTTATACCTTGCCAGACTCAAACACCTGCCTGAGATCATACATCACAGAGTTGTATATCAACCACTGATGCCACAGAAATAAGCATATCTGATGTGTCATGGAACAGATACTCAAAGGCAGTACATCAGAAGTGTATTATAATGGTTATGGCTCCCCTAAAATGGAGTCTGAGGTCTCAAAAAGGATGGCCCTGTTAGCATAGCATATCACCGCTGTTAGTTTAAACAACTCCTGACTGTCTCTGTTGACTGGCAGGCATACATTACCATATTCAAACCCATGTCTCTCAAGATCAACACCATAAAAACTGTGTATTACTTGATTATACCACAGGAGACTTTAATGTAGCAAGTGACAGGCGGCATATTTCAAGTTCCATAAAAAGCAATGTTGAGAATGGTCATCTGTCCCCTATAACATCTTTTAAAGTATCAAAATGCTTTAGCCATGTTACTCTTCACACAGCTGTGAGTTAGCTATATCACCAGTTGTTGGGCAGGCCGCTCTTGTCTGTCAGTATTGTTTTGCACATACATTGGCAGATTTGAACAACTGCCTATCTATGTAACTGTACATGCTATAGAAGTCCGTATTAACTGCATGCACCACTGAAGAAGTCTTATCGCAAGGGTCACAGAATGCCTTCTTGAATGAGATAAAATCATCAATGTTTTGAAAGGTCTGTGTTAGACCTAAAAAGGATGGAAAGAGCTTGTAGGATCTCTGGATAAGAAAGTCTTCCATGTCACTACATTCATATTATGTTGGCTTGTGCTGGATTTGAACATCTGCTTATGTTAAGTGTATAATCTGTAGAACTGTGTAGTAACCACACGTACCACAGTTGAAGTCTTATTACAAGTGCAAGGCAGAACATATTTGAAAACATGGCATCACCATTGTATTGCAAGGTATATGTGTGTAACTTAAAAGTGAGTGAAAGAGTAGTGTGAGTTTTCTCCCCATATCAATATCTTGCCTGAGTGGAGGTATGTAGACCACATGTTGGATAATCCAGCCATCCCTATGACTGTAGTAACACACACTGACAATATTTAGAGAATACCAGATTTAAACACTTGCCTACCTAAGTGCAGAAGCTAGAGCGCATTGTATCAGTCTCCAGTACCTGAATGGGGGATTGTGTCAAAGTCCTTGGTTAAATCAAGATAGGCAATATGTACTGTTTTACCTTCATCCAGCGCCTTGGTGATATTCTCAAAGCAGTCCACTAGGTTTAATAAGCAAGATCTACCCTTGACAAAACCAAACTGGGTCGGGTCAAGGGTTTGAAGGTCGCCTGTGTCTTTGTGGATAAGGTGCATGATGATTTTTGCCATGGCATTGCTGATAAGGCTGGTCAGGCTTATGGGTCAATAGTTCCCAGGGTCAGTTGACAAACTCCCTTTGTGCAAGGGGATTACTGTTGCTGTTCTCCACTCTGCCTGGACAAAGCCACTTCTCAGGCTCTGGTTAAAGAGAGTGCCGAGTGGTTCCATTAGGTCTTGTTTTAGATTGTTTAGTAAGCAGCCTGGTATCTTTTATGGTCCCATAGAGGCTCATGATTTTATCCTTGGAGAGTGTTTGTATGACCTGTTCTTTGGAGATGCATGGTAGAGGACTGGTGTCAGGAATGCTTTGGGGTATGTTTGGTGGGGACAGAGGGGGATGAAGGTTATTGCTAAATCTGTCAGCTAGCAGGTTGGCAATTTCTTCAGGTTCAGTCTGAGTAGTACCATCCATCCACTTTAAGTTTGGAACACAGCTGGGCATTCACTTTTTGGTTTTGGATCTAGCTAAAGAATGCCTTATGATTGTCTTCAGCTAGAGATGCTAATTTAGACTCGTATCTAGGCTTAGAGGACTTAACAAGATACCCAGTTTGTTTGTTCAAGCTGGAGGAGATCTAGGCCATTTGTGCCCCTTGGAGTGTGGACCAACTGTACCAGGCTATTTGAATTAAAGTCAAGGAACCTTGTAGTGATCGTGTTTTTGCTCATGTAAGTCACCCAATCAATGGAGAGATAGTTGAAATCTCCCATGTCCAAGGTGTTTGGCTGTGTACTGAGTGACTGTAGCAAATCCAGGTAGGCGATGTGCTTCTCCTGGTTCATGGTAGGGACCTGTAGCTAGCGATGATTTGGGAGGCTATTTTACCTATACTTAATTGGACCTGGCATAGCTCAAGAGAGTCATACTGTTTCACCTGTCTCAAGGTGTATTTGGATTTAATGAATATGGTTACACCTCCACCTCTGGTTCTTTCACACTCGTTTTGGGGTCATAACGTGTGAAAGGCATTGTAGCCTTGAACGGCTGGGTTGCTCCCAGAATCCTTGAACCAAGTCTCAGTGACTGAACAAAAGTCAGCATCCTCCAAGGTGAGGACTGCTTCAAGGGAGTACAGTTTACTGTTTATACTCCTAGCATTAAGCTGCCTGACCTTCAATTTGTCTTTAGTGGACTTCTTTACACTGAAAGTTTTTTTTGTTTGGACATTGCTTAAAAAAGGCACTGTGGGGAGGCAAGCGTCTTTGCCAGTATCTGAAAGCCTTGAAGAGATAGGTGAAGGCCGTCTCTGGCAAAACAGATTGGACTGTCGACCGTGTCTTCCCAAGCAGACAGATATTGGATCCCCTGGAGTGACACCAGAAGCTAAGCCAATTATTGAAATCAGTCATTTTTGGTCTGTATTGTGACATCATCCTATGTGAAGGTAGAATGCTGCTTAGGGCTAGGGACATACCTGCCTGGGACACCTAATCTGAGAGTCTCTCATCATAAAGTCCAGAGAGGTACATCTCAAGTCATTCACACCAACATGTACTAAGACAAAGTCATAACGGTACTTGTTACTGAGCAACTTGAGTGCATGCGTGATTTGATGGATCCTGGAATCTGACAGGCAGCTGACCATGACCTTCTCCTTGTTCAACCTGATGAGGGGGCCTCACTGTCAAGTTGCTTGTGTCCAGAACATTAGGCTTTGAGGTGTTTTGCTGTAGGAGCTTAATTGTTGAGACACTGATATGTGTGTTATGTGTAGTGATGGATTCTGTTCGTGTTCCAGTATGTGTATATTGTTTGTGCTTGGGAGGTCACTGGTCTTTTGGTAGGCTGTTAATGAGTACCTCTGCATATTGGGTTTATGTGTCTTGACCTTATCTTGAGTAACAGGGGAGTTGTGTGTGCTGACATCCTGTTGTATGCCTTGTATATTGTTATGTGAGAGGACTGATTCTAATTTCATAGTACAGTTACATTTGTCACATGATGTGTTTGTTTGCTTTAGGAGCAAGTGGCTGTCAGTATACATGAGGCAGTTACTACATGGAGAGCTAAGGATGAAAGATTGTGTCTGCACCTCGGAATGCACAACTGAGGTGCTCGCTAGGTAGCAATGTGCAACTGTGTTGTGCACAGAGAGGCAGTAGAGTTAAGGAGGGTTCTGTAGCAGATATCAGTGGAAAATTGTGTTTCTAAGTGTCTGTGTCTGTAAACAGCAGCATTAAATCCTGCAGTGTGGTGCGTAGCTACGCACAAACATAGGGCTTAAACACAAGTGAAATTAAACTGTTTTAACACAAATTAACCAGTAGGAAAGCCCAAAACTAAGCCTTTTTCCAGCAATCCCCAACTCAGATGGGTCCTGGACTACACACTTCTTCCAGAATGGTGCAGGAGGGCCTTCTTAATGTAGGATGGCCGGTTGCAGTGCTCAAGTAATACAAAACAGCCTAGATTGAACAAATCTGAATCTAGCCTATGCTATGAAATACAGAAGTACTAGAAATTCAAAGTGCAGAAAAAGCAGTCACAGCAGTTAAAACAGCAAAAATGAAGCATCAGTTAAGCAAAATACAGTTCAAAAAAGTGCAGTGCAAGCTTAAAATATACTTATTTTTTGTTGAACATAGTGGATGCCTTTGATTTAGTTCATTGATATGTATTTCTTAGGTCTATATCATATGAGCGAATCGCACAAATTGTGAAAGCTCATAATATCGAACTTACTGGACCTCGAAATTCCTATTGTGGGGGGCTGTGCCCCCCAAACCCCCCGCTAAATATATATTCCAGCTACAAGATCGCACTGCAGTGAGGAAAGGGCAAATGTCCCATTCTTCACTGTACCACGATCTCAGAAAAAGCACTTCAAGGTCCGGTACGTTCGATATTATGAGCGTTCGCAATTTGTGCGATTCACTCATATGATATAGACCCATATTTCATTGTATGTCCATGGTAATAATTCAGAGCTTTAATGTTATTTGCTACACTGAAGAGAAAACAGACCATTAATAAATAGTTCAGCATATGCTGATGAGAAGGAAATTCGGGCAGATAATTGCATAACATATAACATTAGTAATATAATGCTAGTGGAGTATTTACCAGTGTCTGCTTTGGCTACATCCAGAAAGGTGGTGTATTAGATGACATTACTGACAACAACATAAGGAACTTTTGCAGTGTTCAAGTAGAGCCTGCACTTTTGATCATGGTTTTTATCATGTACTTTTGTGGCCAGTATGTACAGATATTTGAATGGAACTACCATAATTAGGCTTTAGTGTTAATCAACTCAGTTTCTCAGACAGGAAAGTCCCCGAGTTCAAAAATATTTGAATACACTTTCAGCTGTATCTGCAGTGTCCAGTATGGTTGCTATATTATGTAAATACAGAAGTAGTAGTCCTTAATGAAGACAAATGTGCATCTTATACTTTTTACTTATAATTTCATTTTCCTGCTGGATAAATTTTATTTTATTTTATTTATTTTACGTTTGTTGACCGGGCTAGTCTAACTGGATACATGTCCATTTTCAGTAGAGGCCCGAGGAGATAAGCTCCTTGAAAACAAAAACAAAATCTTATATACAAAAATTAATATGTACAATGTACATTGCAGGTGCAGTACAGAGATAATCAAAGAGGGCAGACATTCATAACATTGCACAAAATAAAATGCAGGTACAATACAAAAATGCAGGTTAATACATAATATAAAAAAGAAGGCAGGTTATAATATAATTATGTTAGTAAAAAAAGTTGTCACAATAATAAGTTTCCAGAAGATGCAAGTAACAGTATATAGTTGGACAAGGTTATGTTGTAATTTAAGAGCCTAGAACTTGATTAATGAGAAGAAGAGGGTAGGCAGAAGCAAGATTAGAAGAGCTAGTAGCTTAGTCAGGTTTAGTACAGGGGCACAACCAGTGTGTTTTGAGGAAGAGTTTAAGTTTGCTTTTGAAAAGTGATGTAGAGGGAAATGAGGAAAGTTCACTGGGAAGAAGGTACCAGGATCTTCCAACTTTATTAGAGAAGAGAGAGTCCCCAGCCCTGTTGTTTGACTTAGAAATATTTACAAGAAGTTTATGTGATGATCATAAGGTCTTCAGATTGGTATAGGGGATGATGAGGGTAGATAGTACAGGAGTATTGGTAGGTTGGTAAAGGGTCTTATGGGCAATGGTCAGTTGGTGGAATTTAAGCTGATTTTGTAGTTCAAGCCATCCTAGCTGCTTTAGATTATAACAGTGGTGGGTTCTCAATGGGTTTCCTGTAGCAAATCTGGCTATGTTATTGTAGGAATTTTCCATTTTGAGGTTTTTAGATAGATTTGTATATATGGGTGAGGCATAGAGGAGAGGAGAGATTAGATGAGTGTGAGCAATAGTTATTCTAGCTGCAGAAGAAAGGAAGGGTTTGATTCTGTAGGGAGAGCCGTTTTTAGAGTAGTATTGATATGGGTGTCGAAGCTGAGGTTGTTGTCTAAGGTGATACCTAGTAGTTTGGTTGTAGGATCTGGGGATATGAGAGTACTGTTACTGGATGTTACTGTGAAATCTGTTGGGGAGGACTTACGAGTAGGAGTAAAAAAGGAGGAGTTTAGTTTGCATGGTGGTCAAGTATGGCTAGGAAGTTAGAATTAAAGTATTTAACAGCTTCCTCCAGTGGGAGGTATTTTAAGGGAGACCAGTTGCATGCTTTTAGTTCGTTTTGGAAGAGATCAGGGTTAAAGTTTTTCTTGGTTCTAATTGCCCTACAAATGGTTGGAACGGGTAGATTGGTCTTATGCCTGATGATGTATGTGAGTGAATGGTCACTCACATCATCAGGGAGGGTTCCAGCTTCATAAGTCTGGGGATGATTATTTATGAGAATCCAATCTAAGGTACTTTCTTTCTTATTAGGCTTGTTTATCCTGGTAGGGGAGGCAATGGTTTGAGAAAAAACAAATAGGTTAATGTGGTTGGGTGGCTACCGCTGCAACACTTCCAAACAATGTTAAAATCACCTAAGATTATGGTTTCTTGGGGTAAGTTTTGAGATAACCAGCAAAGGATATCTTCTATGGTGGCACTGTTATTACCAGGAGGTAGATAGATACAGATAATATAAATGGATTTGAAAGTGTTAATTTGAAGTTTGGAAATAAGAATTTCAGCATTAGAGTCTTGAGGTGGTTTATAGTCATAGGTAGTAATCTGTGACCCTGATTTAAATAAGATAACAATCCCACCACCCAAAGAGTAAAGCCTTTATGAAGTGAGTGTAATTCTGCTTTCTTTGAATGGAAAGGGCCACCATAAGCAGTGTCAACAGTTGCACTGTGTTGGGAACATGCACTGGAAAGAAGTCCAGTAATAGGTGCCTATGCATCATTTCACTTATGCTTTCACTTCCAGTAAGCAGCCGCAAAGTCTCTTCCATGTCAGAAATGCCTTTAGCTGTGTTTATACGTATGTTCATAAAAAGAAACTTAATGATTGTGACAACTGTAAAGACAAAAAACAATAGTATATTTTTACTTTTTTTCTTTTAAAACAGACTGATCTGATGTTGTTAGTTTTTATTCTATCCTCAACTGTTGGGTTGAGATCTGATCTTCGGATCCAACTCAGCCGTTACTAAAGCTTATGGTAACCAATAAGCTCTCAAGCTTCTCCCTTACCTATTATGCACCAACCCCTAACATACCTCAGATCTCTTTCACAAAAGATGTGGTTGCCTTAGCTCTTGAGTTTCATTATTCAGTATTTTGGATAAGTAAAATTTTTTTCCTCATAGTTAGTCTCCTTTCTGTTGTTCCCTTACCCTTGTTGTTGTTGTTTGTCTTTTGTCTTTTTCCCGGTAAGGGGTCACCACAACGGAACTCCGGACCGTTAATAATTGGCACTAGATTTTTACGAAATGCCGAGGTGCCAGCTCGATGCCCAACCTTCAACGAAGGCACGCCCATTTACGCACGCATGTCTTTCGAAAGCTACCCAACCGTGGGGAGGACATGCAGACTCCACACAGAAGGCACTCCCAAGCCGAGAATCGAACGGGAGAACCTCTTGCTGTGAGATAACAAAGCTACCGCCGTACCACCGCTTACCCTTGTACTATTACTATTTCTTCTATTACCATTATCGGTATATTTGTCTTTTCTTTTTTCTCTACACAATAGTGTAATCTACATTACCATTGGTGGTAATTTCTACATTCCTTTTTCATTCTTTTCTCTTTCCTACAAAAAAAAAAAGTTTTCCTCTTCTTTTATTCTCTTTGTTGCCATTATTATGGCTGGCAAGGGTCCTTCGGGATTTAAAAAGTGTTCCAAGTGTGGGCATAAGTTATCTATTTCAGATGCCTGCAGTCTTTGCATATATTGCTTAGGCCCTTAACACCTTCAGAAAGACTGCACTGTCTGCTGTAACTTTAATCCATGGGCATTGGTAGATAGAAAAATAAATGAATATTAAAAGTTTTGTTGCCCTCTTCCTTCTCAGAGGCTATCACAGGGGCTCATTCCTCCAAGTAGAAGACTAAGGAGTCAAAATCTCTTGCTCTGTCAACTTCCTCAGCTCTGTCCTCTGAGCCTTCTGGGAAGAGATCCAAATTAGATTCGAGGAGGCCTCATACCTCTTCCTCCCCAGATCCAAAAAGAAAGAGATTTTCAGATTCTACACCCTTGGATCTGACTAATAAACTGTTGGATCTGACTGTTCAAGATACTGTACCATTGACAGGACTTAGTATTCCCCATCAGTTGATCTGGTGCCATCTAGGCTGCCTTCCCTCTTTCCTAGAGAGGCACCATACAAAATCTCATTTCCTGGCTTCATCTCGATCATCTAGGAGTTTAACCAAAGAAGATATGGATCAGATGATGAGAAAGTTTCTTTCGGCACAGATCCAAATGGGTGTGTTGTCGGCAGCTACCAGTTTGGGTCAAGCAGCCCGTCCATCTCACACTTCTTCTCTGATTCCTTTATTGCTTCAGAGTCCTTGGATCTGGGTCTTCTGGGTCCATCAGGATTGAATCTGAGGATAACTTTATCTTCACATTTGAAGCTGACTCTCAGTACCCCTGCTCCAATTTTCTCAGAACTGGAGCCTTTGTGCCAGATCTGAGGCATTGGAGTCGACTCCAAGGGTTTTGGAGCCATCTCTGCACATTAGTACTTTAGCACTGGATAGCTCAGCTCCAACGTCCTCCTTGGGGAGACTGCTTTTGTGGTGGGAGGAGGCAGCAGTCCAGAAGACTGCCTTCTCAGCTCTAAGGTCTTCTTTCTGTCAGGGGTGGTCAGCCTTCAAGGTTATGAAGAGGGTTTTCTCTGCTTCGATAGGACTGATGGATCCAAACCTCTCGGATTTTTAATCCACCTCCCAGATGTCTCTGCGCTTAGAGCCTCATCATTTGATGCCACAGGGGCAGCCAGATTGAGACCTCCAGACTACCCAGCAGGGCATTATAGTCTCTTCCGACACCTCCCTGGAACACCCTGTTGAGGAGGTCCTTAGGAAGAGAAAGTGTAAGAGAAGGCACTTATTCTATCTGCAAGAGTCAGTTACTGAGGATATAGACTTCGATAAGGGTCCCGACGATCACCTCCAGAAGACGTCTCATTTGGAGACATTCTTGAGATCCTGAAACAGAGGTGGTTGGACTCTCAGCAATCCTTCACCTGAGGAGTCAGTATTTCTGGAGGCGTTTGGAGTGGGCCCATCTACCTCCTGGGTTACTCCACCTGCCGACAAGCTCATTGATTTGGTATTTCGGTGAGCATGGAAGGAGCTTGACACAGTTGAACCAATACCCAAAAGGCCAGATAGGATTCTAGCTCCACCTTTGGGAAAGGAAATTTGGGCTAAAGGGGTGCCCATGGATGCCATCGTCATTTGGGCTAAAGGGGTGCCCATGGATGCCATCGTCGTGACGGCAGCCACCAAGAAGGATCTTGCCGAGCAGAGTTCCTCTGTTCATCCAACTAACAGGGAGTCTAGGGTGAAGGACAGGTTTGGGAAGCATGTCTTTGCTTCAGTGACCTGTGTCCTTAGGTCACTACTATTTGGCACATTTTACAAGGTTGCAAAGGGATTTGATCAAAGAACTTTCAGCCTCCCTTTCAGGAACCATTTCTGCAGAGACCCAATCTTCTGTGACTTCTCAGTTGCCCACTCTTCAGTCTGTTTTAAATTCATCCATGAAGCTTGTTTTGCATGCAGCCGAAGGCCCCTCAAGAGCTGTGGGTTCAGGCATTTCCATCAGGAGGCATGCCTGGATGCACTTATGTGATTTTGTGGAGACCTTCACGTCCTTGTTCATCAATGCTCCCTTTGACAGCACTTCCTTGTTTGGCCCCAAAGTGAAGGACACGTTATCCAGGTGTGAGAAGGATGGAAAGACCCTCTATGCAGTGGGCATACATTTTTTAACCACTCAAAGATCCTTTTTGAGGAATCAGTGAGGTGGTCAGAAGATGTGGTTCAGGAAGTCCCACTGTCCTTTCCAGGACATACATGGAGAAAGTTACTCTAGGGTAGAGGGGGGATCTCAAATTGACAAAGATGCTCCTGTGACAGAGGAGGCCCACAAAAAACAAGGGACCAGAGATTCTCCTGAAAGGAGGCAAGATTGTCGACCTCTAGAGGCAATCAGGGGTCAACTATCCCTGCACCACAGAACCTGGCTAGAAATAACAAAAGATACTTGGATGCAGGAGATTATTTCCAGAGGTTATATAATACTCTTTTCCCTTCCACCTCCAACCCCCATAAAGAATTCCTGATGTTCCACCCAGTCAAAGCAAAGAAGCAACAATTCAAATACAAAAGGTGATAGAAAAATGCATCATCCAAGAGGTCCCACTAGACCAGATAGATTCTGGAAATTACTAAAGATTCTTTTTAGTGCCAAAAAAAACAGGGGACTGGAAACCAATTTGGATCTCAGCAACATGAACAAGTCACTTTGACGCACAAAGTTTTGAATGGTCATGGTTCAGTCCATTCTCGCTCTTCTGGGTAAGGACAACTGAATGTGCTCAATAGACCATCAGGATGTGTACTATCTAATAAAGAACAGACAATACACAAGGTATTTACTCTTCTGGCTGGGAGCCAGTCTCTACCAGTTCAGAGCTCTTTCCTTTGGCCTCATCACAGCCCCCAGGGTGTTCACCAAATGTATGGCAGTAGTTGTGGCTCTCTTGAGACTGCAGGGATTCTGAGTATTTCCATATCTAGGCGACTGGCTCATTACCACCCTGACCAGGTATCTGTTGATAAGGGCAAGGAATCAGCTCCTCTAAATTTGCTGTCATCTGGGGATAACCATAAATTACAAGTCTCATCTACAACCAACTCAGAATTTGGAATTCATAGGAGCACTTTCCAACACAAAGTCAATGATAGCTTCACTTCCTCTCAAAGGAGTCCGGGCTATCAGATTACAGGTAAGAAAAATAATCTGCAGTACCAAGATTTCAACCTGTTTGGTCCTACAAGCCCTAGGATCAATGTCAGCAGCAGTAACCGGAGTACCTTTAGCCAGATTCCACATGAGGATTTTTCAACAGATGTTAGCAGCACTGTGGTCTATTCTTTGTCTACCCATGTCAGCTCAAGTAAAAATCACTCAGGCATGCAAGAGGGATCTCGGGTGGTGGATTCAATCAGATCAGGTTCTACAAGGCCATCCATTTATCCATCCTCAACCCAAGGCCATAGTGACCATGGATGCTTCCCAGTTGGGGTAGGGGGGGCACTTTCAGGGGAAAACAGTCCAAGGCACTTGATCCCCCAAAGAGACCAACTTCCATATAAATGTCCTAGAGATGAAAGCAGTGCGCTTAGGGTTGCAGGCCTTCCAGAAAGCTTTACCTTCCGGGACAGTTGCTGTTCAAACAGGCAATATGTCAGCAGTTTGATATATTAACAACTAAGGAAGGACCAAATCATACCCCTTGTGTCGAGAAGCCAGAGTGTGGCAGTGAGTGATCTCATCCAACCACTTTGTCATAGCAGTGCACATTCTGGACAAGTCCAGTGTGACAGCAGACGAGTTGAGCAGGTATGTTCTCCTATCTCACGAATGGTCTCTCAACAAGAAAGTGACACAAATGATATTTTGTCATTGGGACCAGCCTTGCTGTGATATTTTTGCTTCTCCCCTGAACAACAAATGTGCAGATAATTTGTCCTACTCCCCCACAAGGGGAATCATCAAGGGATGCTCTACTTCACGATTGGCCTCCTGGTCTGCTTTATGCCTACCCGCCAGTTCCATTAATTCCAAAATGTCTGCAGAAAGCTGCAGATTGAAGAGCAAAGTCATCTGCAAAGTTATCCTCATTGCACCTTACTGGCCTCAACAGGTTTAGTTCCCCTTCCTTTGGTCTCCCCTACTTTACCACCCTTGGATTCTGGATCTGAATCCAGACCTCTAGTCCCACCTGACAGCCATGATACATCCAGACATCTCAAACCTCAGGCGCACAGCCTGGTTTCTCCAATTCTGTTAATAGCCAGACAGCTGATGCTCTCTTTCCCTGTCCGCCATATCCTTTTATCTTCCCATAAACCCTCAACACGGAAACTCTATTCAAGTAAATGGAAAAGATTTAGTTGCTGGGTACAACATCATATTGATCGTTTATCAGCTCAGATACATAGGAAACTTGAATTTTTAGCTTTACTTTTTGAAGAAGGAGCTAGTTCTTCTACCATAAAGGTCCATTTAGCAGCAATATCTAATTTTCATATTGAATTTGAAGGCTCTTAAGTAGCCTCTGCTAAACTGTGGAAAGCATTCTTGAGAGGCACTCTCCTTTTGAGACCACCGTTTAAAGACCCTACTCCACCATGGATTCTGAACCTGGTACTGCAATCATTAATACATTACCCCTTTGAACCAGCAGCTGAATCTGACCTTAAGTCACTTACTTGGAAAACTGTATTTTTAGTAGCCATTATCTCAACTAGAAGAATTTCAAAAATTTAAGTCTTGTCTTCAAAACCTCCCTATTTGATTTTTCATAAGATAGAGTTACACTACGAACAAATGCTTCTTTCCTTCCCAAGGTGGTGTCAGACTCCAGTATCAGTCAGTCCATTAATTTGTCAGTATTAGATGCAGAAGTAACTTTAGCCAGGTGGCTAACTGATCATATTAACTTCTGGAAGGCTTTGTTGCTGAGGCGCTAAAGTACTTGTATTAAAACTTTTATACTTCTTTCGTGTATGTTTTTTTTCACTGGGGGTAGTTTTTATTTGCTACTTTTTGGAAGTATTTTTTAGTAACTGATTATATTTATTTTATCTGTAACAAATTGGGTCTTACCTTAACAAAACCTGTCAAAGCCCATTCAGCTAGGTCCATGGCATCTTCTTCAGTCTTTCTATCCAGACCTTCCATGGATGACATATGTGCAGCAGCAACTTGGGCCATTCCTCATACCTTTATTACCCATTACAAATTAGATCTGGCCTCAAGGTTTAGAGCATCATTTGGTTCAACTGTGCTCAGAAACATCCTTCCTTAGACTCCACCCGGGATTCTAGGTAGCTGGGAACTCTGTTTCAACACTTGAGGATAGAATGAAAATTGAGAACATCAGATAAAGAAGTTAAGTACTCACCATAACATTCCATCTCTGTTGTCCATTTTCATTCTTCCTCAACGTCCCGCCCACCAACCCCCATTCCTTATGTGTACAAACTTCTAGATGAGTGAGATATTATAAGGACACCACTGTCCTTTTGACTGAGCTGCTAATATAGGTTCCTCTATAGGACATGTACAGTGTTATGTATTCTTTAGTTATGTATGTTAATGCATATTACGTCCAGTAAAATCAGCAAGATCTGAGGTATGTTAGGGGTTGATGCAGTATGTATAAGGGAGAAGGTTTAGACGTTTTGGTTACCATGAGCTTTAATTATGGCCGAGTTAGATCCGAGGATCGGATTCTAACCCAACAGTTGAGAAAGAATGAAAATCAACAACAAAGGTGGAACATTATGGTGAGTACATAATTTCTTTTTTTCTGTGTAAAATATGCTTGGCTGCTTCACATGATAAAATGTCATAGATATGTGAAAAGACCTTTATAAAATATGCATTAATGTATTCTGAAATTTTTTTCCCTTTAGGATCGAGACTTCCTTGAAGATGAACAATTCTTTCTAGAAACACTAAAAAAGGCACCATACAATATACAGACGACATGACAGGAAACAGGATACCAAGTTCTTCAATATATTTGTAATTGTGGTTGGTGTTTTGTTGTCCATAATCTAGTCTTTCTTTATGGAAAGGCTACTCATTAAAATTCATACATAAGCATAAATATGTAGATTGTTAGGCTATAAGATTTCACTGGGCTACAGAATGTACAATTCCAGTTGACCTGGACGTTTTATTCCAAAGCATTTTTTTAACTAAGAAGGTGCTTGTCTTCCACAGTTCACCAGACAGTCTTGGTCAAAGTGAGCCATTCCTAGTGTATTCCTGATTGTCATAAAATGTTTACATTTTTTATATTTTTACAAATAAATATGGATTTTATATACCTTCATAACCATTTAAAAAGCAATAAAGCTGACAGTCATTATCCAGTGATGTGTGTGTCATCTTAAACATAATATAAAGTATGTGTATACTCACACGGAACTGTATGTGCATGTAAGTATGGATTTTGGAGGGACAGACACCACTGCAGAGATGCTGTGCAGGAGAACCAGCTGGTGAAGCATAAAAATGTGCACAGGAGATACCATTTAATGGTATGCCATAAAATGTCAGTAAAGTTACTGATCCAGCTGTTATTTTCCACTTCAATATTCCATTTTGTAAAAGAGAGGGTCTTTAAGTGATACCTCAGTGAACTTTGCTGTGATGAGACTGTCATCTGTTTTTAGCTTGCAATATTTCTATATGCTTTAATATAGCAATAACCCATGCCTGGGTGTGGGTAATGCTGGATTTACCCACGGTTGGTGTGGTTTGGTCATGAGGGCGAAGACCGAGTGGCCAAACAAAGCCAACCGTGGGTAAATCCAGCATTGCCCACACCCAGAAGTGGGTTATTGCTATTATACAATGACATTATTTAAGAAAAAAAATAATTACTTTTCTTAAATGATAGCATTGTATAATGCCTCCTTGTTGCCCTTCCGCAGCTGTCTGGTATTCTGCAGCAGTTCTGATGTACTGCGCATGTGTATGCCTATGCAGTACATCAGAGCTGTGGGAAAAAGCAACAGAGAAAGCAAGATCTCTGTTGCTTTTTACTGTTTCGCTATGTTAAATGGGTTTAACATAGCGAGACAGCTTTAAAAAAAGCAACAGAGAATCTCCGTTGCTTATTTTAAAGCTGTCTTGCTATGTTAAACCCATTTAGCATAGCGAGATAGTTTCGAAAAAAGCAACGGAGAAAGCAAGATCTCCGTTGCTTTTTACAAACTGCTTCGCTATGTTAAATGGGTTTAACATAGCGAGACAGCTTTAAAATAAGCAACGGAGATCTCCGTTGCTTTTTTTAAACCTGTCTCGCTATGTTAAAGTCCTTTAACATAGAGAGACAGTGTTTTAAAAAAGACTTATACTAATGGAAAAAGTCCGGGCAACTGGACCTTTTTCCATTAGTATAAATCGATTTACAACGTGCACACTGACCAATCAGCGTGCACGTTTTGGAATATTAATGGGGGGGGGGGTCATGGTATAATTTGTATTAATTTGCCACTGAAGCAAAAAAATGCATGCACACATTCGCAGTTGCGTGCGCACACACACACACACACACACACACACACACACACACACACACACACACACACACACACACACACACACACACACACACGTATCCGTGAAGGTATAAATGCATATTTATATATTTATGGAGAATTAAAATATGGGTTCAGTCAGCAAGAGGGCTACATTTATTTTGAAATTGTAAATACATTGTTTGTATTGAAGGTGCTCCATATATAAGGAACAATATATTTATTTGATGCTTCACAACACATTGTGGACATCCAAGTGTTCTCTCAGTAGGCTGGCATTTGAGAAAGCAGCAATAATATGCATCCTTCTGAAGTCCATCCTTCCAGCCATCCAGCCATTTTTTAAACTGCTTGTTCTGGTGAGGGTCATGGTAGTAGCAAGTGGGTCGGCATAGCCCAGAATTACCCATCCCAGTTAATGACTTCCAGCAAATTCTATGAGATGCCCAGGAGTTCTCAGACAAGCTGAGATGTATATCCCACTGCATCTTCAGTCTGTCCCATGGGTTATAACTGGTGTACCTCCTGTGGTAGGCACCCAGGAGGAAGTCTCAAAAGACACCCAAACTACACAACATGGAGGAACAGTGCTGTACTCCAAGATCCTCCTGGACTGCCAAGCTCCTTGCTGTATTACAGAGCATGAGTAAGCCAAGAAACACATGTCTGTGGCTTATGTCAATAATATCATTCTCTTAGTACTCTGAGCACATGCCTTAGGTGAATACGAAGACATAGACTGAGCAGTAAATAGAGACCTTTGTCTTACGATTCAGCTGTTATTTCACTACCACAGTCCATCCAGTCCCTTGCTGTTGGAATTATCTGCTACTCAGTCTTCTGAACACTTCAGCCTTTTACCAGCTTTCACTTTATTTAGTGTTTCCTTATTATTTTAGGACAGTCTTAGGAGTGATGGCTGTAGATTTTTTAAATAATAAGGATGGTCCAGAAGTCTGAAGATTGCAGCCTTTGTAAGTTTATTTTGGCCACATGCCACCAAATTAAACTATGCATCATAGTACTTAAGAAACAACATACTTTGGAATGTAATGTTTGAGTTCTTCTTTCCTAGTTTCATCAGTGAATTCTGATGAATTTTGGTCTTCTGAGGCTCAAGATGGACAACAATGGCTCCTTCATAAATTACACTTCTGTGTTCCTAAGTTCAAGTTACCAGCTTCACTTCAAATTATCTCCAAGGTTTCATTGTTGGATTTCACAGTTTAGTAAGTTTTATCTCAACATCTATAGTAGCTAAAACACTAGACTTGGTAGAAGTGACTGTGATATTGGCCATAATTTTCTGAATCTTTGAATGCTGCATGGTGGTGTCCGCCACCATTTTACATGTAACTTTGATGCTTGGCCTAACTTTTGCTTGTCAAAGAAATGATTCTTTTTCAGTTAGCTCCCTTTATGTTTTATTTTAGCACATTTTCCTGCACCATCGGCCTTTGATACTCAATTATTCATCCTTTGCAGATGCCACTTGTCTGATCTTCATACATATTGCAGCATTCAGTGACAGGCTGGCAACAGCCTGTGTTCGCTGTTGGCTGTATTGCTACATTGACAGCTGAAAACAATGTTGGGCATTCTAGGAATACTTCTAATCATGTTATTGAAGTGAAGTTCATAAGTAGTGCATTCTTTTCCTTCTTAAGTGCTGATGTTACTGTTTTGTTAGCCTACATTTTAGCCTGTGTCACCAGGAAATTATATACTACTGTTACCATTTTCTTAATAAAGAAAGGGGAACAGTGCAGATCTACTCTCTGAACAGTTGTGCTCTCCATAGTTGTAGTCATATATTTGACTGCTGACCCCATTTTGTGTCCCAATGATCCTTGGCTCAAAACTCAGTTTGACAACCTACTAATCAAAATATAAGTAAGTCAATAAATAATGCATTTTTAGTGGCATGATGAAGTTACTTTGGTCCTATAGGTCATAGAAGAGGTTGTCTTTAGAAGATATACATGATGAAATTGCTGAAGGTTCTAGAATCTCCTTCTGAGGTGTATTCCCAGTTTTAAATGTGATATTATGGTGCCACAAGCCATTCATTGTGTGGTGATATTTCTGAAAGATAGGTCATGTATGATTGCTTTATAAAAAAAAATAAGTACCTGCAGTCATAAATAAACTCTGTAATTGCTTAATTAGAATATGAGCAAGGAGTCTAAGAAGTTAGAGGCTTTCCTTTAGTTATCTTTGGGCTTATTCCTCTATGATAAGAATAGAGCAATTAGTGGGCGCCACTGTCTGGCTCAGGAATTTTTAACAGTGACTTTACTGGACTTCCCACTTTCCATGGTTCCTGCATCATGTCTGTTCCTAGCATCTAGTGGCTAGACTATGGGAAAAGCTAGCTCCTCAGATACTTTTAGTCCAATATGAGACAGTGGTCTGCAGTGTGTCAATAATTTGAAGTTTTGGTGGTTCAAATGCTTCTGTTTGCTCATTATTCTCTTTATTTGTTGTCAAGCACATTTTATACCTGTCAGTGCAGTAAGTTGGTAGAGTACCTCAATCTTGAAAATGGCCTGTTTCTCATTATAAACATTTGCAGGTTCATAGGTATATGCTAAGCCAGCTATATGCTAACTATCGTAGGCTTAGCCAACAATGTCATTAAAGAAGAATCATTGAAGGTGAGCTAATAGTTCAGAAGATGACAGTAGAGGGGAAGAGTGAATTTAAAAACTCAAATGCTATGGAACAACTTGTTACCACTCCCACAAGAGGGGAAAACATACTGGACCTGATCATCACCAACATGGGGACTCTATGCTCCAGACCAGAAGTGTATCCCTCACTGGTAAGATCAGACCATAAACTAATCTCACTGGATATTCATATCCCGACCCCACCCCCTGCCCAGAAAACCACAGTGAAAAACTTCTCCAAAGCAAATTTCACACTTCTCAAAACCGAGGTGGAATCCTTCAAAGCCCTCGGGCCTGTGGAAAATACGGCCCAGACCACAGAATCCTTTATAAACGCATTCTATGAACACCTTCAGGAATGCATGGATCACGCAATCCCAAATAAAACAAAGACCCAATCCTCCAAAGGCAGACGTCCTGCCTGGTGGACCCCAGCCATAAACAAACTATACAATAGAAGGAGGAAGCTACTACATGATAGAGCAAAATCCCAAAAAGGGAAGGCATCTCTGATCAGTATTAGCAAAAAACTACGGGCACTCATAAAATCGTCTAAGGCCAGCTTCGAGAGAAGTATTGCACAGGACACTAAGGATAATCACAAGGCTTTCTTTATTTATGTTAGGAACCTGGGTGGGAATTCCCAGATGTGCTCAGAATTAGTCCAAAATGACAAAAAATACACCGAACCCACAGACATTGCCAGCATCCTAGCTGACAGGTTCAGTGCAAACTCCCCCCCCCTCCCTACCAAAAGGGCAAATATCTATCCCAGCAGAGTGCTGCCCCCCCCTGACATCTCAGATGCTCAGGTAAGAGCCGCCCTCTCCAAAGCAAAAAACACAGCATCAATGGGACCAGACAGTGTCCCAGGCTGCGTCCTACATGAACTCCAAGAAGAGCTAAACCCAAACATAAACTACTGTTCAATCTCAGCCTTACTACAGGATATGTACCCAAAGAGTGTTGTACAGCAACAGTGGTCCCTCTCCACAAAGGTGGTGCCTCAACGGATCCTGGAAACTATCGCCCCATAAGCCTGACTAGCTTGGTCTGCAAAGCTAGGAAAGGATCATCATGGACCTCATAAATAAAGATATTGGGGGACCTACAGAAACTGGATCCTACCCAGTTCGGCTTTGTTAAGGGCAGATCCTGCCTCTTAAACCTGGTCGATTTCTTTGAAACAGTCACCAAGGCCATTGACGAGGGGAAGGTGGTCCACACAGCCTATCTGGACCTCGCAAAAGCCTTCGATACAGTACCCCACTTGGGCATTATAGATAAGCTCAACAGCTTAAATATAAACCCCTATGTCACTAGATGGATTGCAAACTGGCTCAAGGACAGAACCCACATGGTTAGAATTGCTGGAGCCATGTCAGACTCCAAACCAGTTACAAGTGGCGTCCAACAAGGCTCAGTTCTGGGACCTCTCTTGTTCAGTATATATTTCTTGGAGATACAGGCCAACACGGAAGGACTGTGGCTGACCAAGTTCGCAGATGACTGCAAATTGGGCGCCATAATCGACTCTCCAGCTGACACAAGCATCCTCCAAAAGGGCCTCATAGAAACAGACAACTGTTGCCAGAGCCATGGCCTCAAGCTAAACACCAAAAAGTTTATAGTCATCCCCTTTGGCAAAAACAAAGTGCCCACAAATTACCACATAGGTGGTAATCCATTAAGTACAGAAGAAGTAATTAGGGACCTGGGGACCCAAGTTGATAGCAATCTCTCATTTGACAACCACGTGGCCAAAGTGGTTAGAAAAACATTTTATATAGCCCACCTAATCATGAAGGGATTCACATCTAGATCAGGGGAGGACATCGTGCCTCTTTACTCATCCCTCATCAGGCCCATAATTGAGTACAATGCCCCTTTTGGGATGTACCTTACCAGACACCTGCAGCAACTGGAAAGACCCTAAAAGTACCTCACCAAGAGGATCAAAGGGCTCAAACAGATGCCATATGCTACCCGGTTAAAGAAACTCCAGCTCTACTCAGTGGCATACCGCCTGCTCAGAGGCGATCTGTGCCTGATGTATAAAGCCATGTCCAACCCGGAATTAATGGACATGCTGCACCTCAGAAAATCCAAATCCCATCGAGCTACGCGCTCGAGCGACTTGAACCTCAGCACTGAAATAAATAGGACATGCTGGAGGGACAGATTCATAACCCAGAGGCTCCCTTCACTCTGGAATAAAATCCCAGTCCAGGTTAGGCAGAGTCCTCATTGACTCTCTTCAAGAGGAATCTTGATGAGTGGATGGGAGATCGTAGGTTTACCCCGGGTATCACTTCTGTGTCACTGTTAGACAGAGGCACAGTATACTAGCAAAATTAATTTAAAATGGGTGGCGAAAGCCAAACACACTCTGGCTAGGCTTATAAATGCCCTAGGGCAGATAGCCTAGTATGAACCTATGAACCAATATCCTTATATGTTCCCTGGCTTAAACAGTGCAGAACTACTCTTTACAAATAAAATTAATGCTCACAAAAACATGCATTTGTTGCTTTCTACATTATCTCAGATAACACCACCACCACCAGAAAAGATATCCTATTCTGGATTTCTGAAAAAATTTCCGAGGAAATTATTATACTGGTTGACCTAAATGTAGACTAGCTATTACTGTAGACCCCCTCCAAATATCATAAACCTATACACGTAGCTTCATATAACTTGGGTACAACAATCCTTAAAGAAAGTATCTATTCTTCACTGGGTACATTCACCTGTATGTTTCACATACACTGAATGACTGTCTACCAACCTGTGTAATGTGGATAAATGCATGTAGCCCAAAATAGCATCACTACAATCTACTATGCAATCTCTCAAACCCTGCTCATTAGCTGTAGGTTCATACTAGGCTAGCTGCCCTTGTGGCCATTTTAATCTTAGCTAATTTCCTTTTCAAAGTGAAAAGCAAACCTTATACCTTGTGTCTGTTAGGTAAATATCTTGACCATTACACCAATCCCCTACCCTATTCCAGGCCACCAAACATCTTATGAGACAAAGGAACAAAACCTGGAAATTATGGAGAGAAACTAAAACTTTCTTATCCTGCAACTGTTTAGAGAAATGTGTGCATACCTAAGATAAAGGCAGATATGAAATCGCCCTCCAAGACACAGACAAAATCCAGAAGTATTTTAGTCTTCTCTACACAGTCTTCTAAATCTTGGCCACATTACTACACCCAACACCAACCAGCCAAGACCAAACAGAAAGCATAGCCAACCAAATTCACTCTCACTTTATCAACACTGCAGTGGAAAATACAAGCCAGGTAACCACCAGGACTGTCAGCATATAAAACTTTTATTCAGAACATATAGCATAAGTGCTTTCACCCAAACTGTGCGTCATCAGATCCATCAATACAAGAAAACTAAAGCACTTTATATATTGAAAGCAATTAACAACAACCAATAAAAAACATTAAAACAATTACTGATGCAAACTGCGCTTCTTTAAAATTGGCTTTAAAGGTACAGCAGCATTAATACCAGGCATCTTGTCTGCCTGTAGCCTAACAATCCATTTAGTCTCAGCTATTTCTAGCCTATTGTTAAAGTCCCCACCTCTCTTATCCATACATACTATCTGTAATACTAAAAACTCAAAACTGTGTCCAGGTTGCATAGAAATATGCTTTGCCAATGCACTAAGTATATTCTTGCATCTAATGTCACCTTGATGCTGTAATATACGTTCCTTCAGCATTCTCACAGTCTTCCCTACATAAAATGAAGTGCAATTTCTGCACTTAGCTAGGTATATTAAACCTTTAGATTTACAGTCACCATAAAATCTCGGTGGCTACCTGGTTTGTATTTTCCACTGCAGTTACTTTTTTCTACTGGGTGACCTTTGGCCGATTTGGGTATTTTTTATTTGGACTTTATCAACACTGTGAGTACTCTTATTAACAATCATCCCATAAGTTTGTAACTCCTCTTACCAGTCCTCATACTTAAGTGCCTTTTGTTTTCAATACAAACTGTTATGGTTAAAAAAGTTTTCAAATGAAATCCCACCACGTCTGTCTTCCTGTCTTCCTGTCTTCTATCCACACCCTCTGCAGTATACTTTTCCGTGGTTAGTCTGTAACATACTACTATAGCTAAAAAAAAGCACATTATTAATTGTTTCCAAAATCTAACTTGTCATGTATTTGTATAATCTTGCTTATCTTTCTCTATTCCAATGGCATCGTACAGCAACATTCACCTTAATTTTTATTATATCCCAGTTGCACTTCATAGTAATCCTAAACTTAAATGTTGCTGTGATGTTGTCTTTTCCATCTAGGTTTAACCTGTGGGTTATAGAATCAAATTCAGATCCAGGGCTATCCATTTCCAAAGACTTTAGCACCCAAACTGCCCCTCCTGTACCCATAATTCCTTGCTGTGTACAGAGTTACCTCTCATCACCTAACTCAAACCTTGTGGTGGAGAGATTTGGGAACACAGGTTGATAGCAACCTTAACTTTGATCACCGTGTGTCCACAGTGGCAAGGAAGGCCTTCTGTGTTGCACATCTCGTAAGTAAGGACGTCGCATCCAGAGCTAAGTATGTTATAACCTCCCTGTACTCATCCCTCATCAGACCAGTAATAGAGTACAACGCTCCTTTATGTATGTACCTCACCAGACACCTGCAGCAGCTGGAGAGACCTCAGAGGTTTCTCACCAAGAAAATTCAGGGTATTCAGCACATGACTTACATTGACAGACTTAAGGTCTTGCCACTGTACTCTCTATTTTATAGGCTGCTGAGAGGCAACTTGTACCTGGCCTACAAAGCAGTGTTGAACCCTGCCGTAATGGAAATGCTGCACATCCACAAGTCAAATGAGACTAGATTCACTCACTCTAGGGATCTTAACCTAGCCTGTGACTTTAACATGACATTCTGGAGAGATATGTCTCCCACAGATTGCCACTCCTCCAGAACAAACTGTCAATTCACATAAAACAGAGCTCCTCAGTGACCCTATTTAAGCGTAATTTAGACAACTGGATGGGAGACCGTAAATTACTCTGGGGGTGTCATCTATGTCCCTCTTGGATAAGGGCAGTCGGTGCTGAAAACAGACTTGCACTGCAAATATAGACCATACAACTTGGTCAGTAGGGGAACAAGTGTATAACATGGCTAGGCTTATAAAGGCTGTAGGACCAATAGCCTAGTAAGCCCCTATGAATCTGTGAACCTATAATCTGATTTGCCACCTTCCAGGACAGCAGCTAGATCTCAAGCTCCATTGGGGTGTATCCATTTTTCTGTGCCTTTATGCCATTTTTCATTACCCTTTTACACTACTCTAGTTTTTCATAGTACATCGTGTATTATTGTATGTTTGTTCTCTAGTAGGTGGGGTTAATAGGGTAGATTTATCTTAGTGTAGCTTTATCGTATAGCGTTTGTGGGCTTTTCCCTCCTTGTGTGCAATTTTCTCTGTAGTAGGTAGGTTACTATTAAGTGTAATATTTGGATGTTTTACTGAGTTACTTAGTTCTTTTTCAAGTGTTTTGTGTTTAACTGTTGTAGATGGATAAGGGGATTAAAAAGTGTGTGGTGTGTGGCCACTAGATCCCTTCCCAGGACTCACATGATTGGTATATTTGCTGTCTTGGAGCTGCTTGCTTGGAGACCCACTGCTCCATTTGCAATAGTTTTAGGTCCAGGGCTGTCAGTGAACAGAGCTCATCCTTAAGGGTCTTTTTCCCACCAGAGATGCTTCCATCTCGCCTTCTCCTGCTAGTAAGCATGATAAGAGTGATTCTAGTCAGAAGGAGTAGTCTAAGAACCCCAAATTGTCTAAGTGGGATCACAAGCATGCATCTACCCCTGCTTCTGACTAGCTGGATCCAAAGATCTTTGCTCCCCTGGCTGTCATTTCACCATCTTCAGATCTGATGACTCCGACCCATTCTTCCATGACACCAACTATGTGGAAGGCCCCTTTCCTGATGCTCAGCATCCCTAGACTATTTCTGATGAAAGAGGTGCTCTCTGGCAAGATTCATTTGCCATTTTCCTCTTCTACTCTCCAGAAATCTCCCCTGAAGTCTTCAACATCTCAGCCTCATAGCCTATCCTGTCTGGTTTTAGCCTGGTCCTTGGAGCCTTCTACCAGTAAGTGGGGCCTCTAAGCCCCCTTTGGTAGCCTCTTCATTTAAGTCAGTCTGATCGGTCGGAAGTATTGCACCTGCTGATTTGAAGCAGCTGATGCAGTCTTTTCTGCCTTCCCAGATGCGGTTAGGCCTGATCCCTTCTGCCTCGGGTCATCAACCCAAGGCTTCAGCTCTGACATTTATTTCCTCCCTTGAGCCTAGTGGCTTTACTGTTACCGGAATTGGTTTCCTTATCACTTTTGGGTCATCTCCAACCCCTGCCTTGGTCTTCCCGACTCCAGTGGTCTTGGAGCTGAGTGGACTTCAGAGTTGATGTTTTGCGGCCAGAGCTTCTGGGTTGGGGTCAGTGCTTCAGGTTTCAGAGCTGTCCCTCCCATTCAACACTTCAGATCTTGATAGTTCTGCTCAGATTTCAGTGTTGGGGCACTCAGGAGTGGCCCCTGAGCCTAGGATGTCCTTGAAGTCTTCAGATCCCAAGGATGTATACTCTGGGCAGCCTGCTTCAGTCTCTGCCTTTCGGAATTGTAGAAACTATGTTCCCCCTCCTGGAGATGGAGTGGTCAGTGCCAACTGGAATCACTCCCCCTTGTCCTCTGTGCCTGTGGATTTGCCCCAAACTGCTTTGGGAAAGCCCACTCCAATTGGCCTCCAGATTACCCTGCATCCAGGGCCACTGGAAAGAGCCCGATATTGTGGAACCAGTTGCCAAAAGTCCAATAAGATCTTCGCCCCTCCCAGGGAACAACAACACAGGAGTAAGGATCCTGCCGTTAATGCTATTATGGTGGCAACAGCCACCAAGAAGGACATCTCTGAAGATAGTTCATGGGTCCACCCCCTAATAAGGAGTCTAAGGCATTGGACCAGTTAGGAACGCACTCCCACATGTTAGCCAGTTTTGCCTTGAGAGAGTTATATTACCTGACTCACTTGATAAGACTTCAGTGAGACATTGTATCTGAAGTGTCAAGAGTGGTTAAGACAGAACAGACTTCAGAGTCTCAGAACACTCTGGAGACATAGTTGTCCACTTTGCAGTCTATTTCTAATGTGTCCAAATGTCTGCTGTCCAACACAGCTGATGGCATGTCTTGGGCTGCTGGTGCTGGCATTGTCATCTGTCGCCATCCTTGTTGTGCAACTCTGTGGACTGCTTCAATGCATCATTTATTAATATACCCTATGATGACTGTTCACTTTTTGGACCTAAGATTACAGGACATCTTGACCAGGAGTGAGCATGATAGAAAGATGCTATCTGTCATCACACTGTGTTTTGCTATCCCCTAGTGGACCTTCTCAAGAAACCAGAAGTGAGAAAACATATTTTCTTTAGAAAAGTGCAGCTGACTTTTCAGAATGCTCCTATGGAGACTTCCAATCACAGTGGGGGTTAACCAGAATGGATGTCTCTTGTGCAGCACAGGTGCTCTGCAGAACCATTGCTTCCACGGAGTTTTTTCCAGAAAGCCCTTCCAGCATCCCTGAAGGGTTTCTCTTTAGATAGTCAGGGGCCAATTGGCTGTATACCTGGAAGCTCAGGAGGCCATCACCTTGGATGCATGGGGGTTGAGAATCTTATCCAGGAGCTACACGATTCCATTTTTAACTGCAAAAAAAAATTTCAAGCACCTTCCAGATGTGCCAGTCCCTTAGAAAAGGGATGCAGCCACAGAAATCCAAAAACTGTTAGCAAATCAAGTCATCCAAAAGTTCCTATCAGACAAATGCATATCCAGTATTCTATTCTATGTCAATTTTGTATCCAAAGAAGAACAACAACTTCAGGCCAATTTTGGATTTAAGCAAATTGAACTGCTTTGTGAAGCAGATTAAGTTCCAGATGGTCAAGATACAATCCATTCTACCTGTCTTGAGGTGGGATGACTAGATATGCTCAATCAACCTCAAGGATGCCTACCATTATATAAAGATAGTGAGGCAGTCCAGGAGGTGGCTTTCTGAATGCATTTCATCAAGATATAGTTTGAAAGGGAAGGCTTTCTCTTGTAAACCAATGAGGTCACTCTACTAGAGCTATGGCTACCTCTATGGCTTTCATCTCAAGAGCTGCTGTGGCTACTTGGGTGGGTCCACACACCTTTGTGTATCACTACAAGCTAGATATTGATTTGAGGTCTAGAGCCTCCTTTGGTTCCACCATATTGTGCAATGTGCTGTTGTCGGACCTCCCTGGAGTGTAATGTGGCTGAGGACTCTGTCTCACAAGTTGAACCCAAATGGAAAATCCAGCATTGGGTATGAAGGTTATGCACTTTCCTTAATGATAGACCCGAGTTGTCTTTTTCCATCCAGTTTAGCCATCCCTCCCACGTCTCTTGTACTGTTTTTCTCTTGATCCTTGGACAACAGTGTTGTGGCAGCTTCTTTTTCCTCCTTTTTTGGGTCCTTGGTGTGATGATTTTTAGAGTTAGCAGATGAAGTTGGGGCAAACTTGATCTGAGGTAACTGTATAAAGTAAGGTATTATAGATAGAGTAGGTAGAGCTTAGGGGATGAAGTCTTTGGAAATGGTCGGTCTCTTATCTTCATTGGATCTGATAATCCATAGGTTGAACCAAACAGAAACAGACAACATGGATCTGTCATTATGGTATGTGCATAACTTTGATTTATATATTCTATAATATATGTAACTATTGCTGGAGCTTTATTTCACTGGGTCTTCATTGAAAGGGGGCTTTTTGGCCCATTTTCACTTTCCCAGCAAACAAAAGCAAATAAATAAATAAATGTGTTCTTTCATGTCAAAATTGTCATTGTAAAGAAAATGAGAATAGTCAATCTTCAGTCTCCTGATGCCTCAAGTGAAATGGGTGGTGCCCTAGACTTGAAGGATACATACTTGAATTTCCACATTTTCAAGGATCGTAATAGGTTTCTCATGGAAAACCAGCACTTCCAGCTTTAGATTTTTACTTTGATGTAGCCACAGCCCCCTAGTTTTTACCACATATCTAGCCCCAGCATTGTCAGCACTAAGACTGAGGGCATTCATATATTTCATTTTCTAGGTATTTTCTAGGACCACTTTTCTAGATTTTATGGGGCTTCCTTTCAATGCAAATGACTTGGATTTGGTGAAAAGAGGGAGTTTTTTTGGGAGCCTTGTTGAGCTCTGAGAAGGGAATGACATTTTTCACAGAGGACAGAATTCATAATATCAGCTCATTTTCAATGTGAAAGCATTCAAAAAAGATTATCTTCTAATGAATTCTTAAAGAATTCTCAGCCCCCTATCAATATATATTCACCTAATGCAATATATAAGGCTACACATGAGGAGGTTACAGTCAAGTCTTAGAAGTTTGACAGATCAGAATATAGATACACTGGACATTTCCCTCTCTCAGGTGCCTTCCCTGAACAAGGGGATTCATTGGTGGATGATGTAATTCAGGGCAGGCTTGGCTGGCTATTCAAAGAACCTTCCTTATATGAGTTCTCATAACAGCATCAGCATTAGCTGTGGACTAGGGAGGCCATGTGTTACTTTGCTTTTGTTCAGGAATATTAGCCTCCAGGACATAGAAATAAACTTTTGACTGTGCCTTGAGAGTCAAGGACTTCCCGAGAGTTTTCAGTACTGGATCTTTGCATATAGTGTAGGACAAACGGCATGGTAGTGTAGTGCATGGTGAAGCAGAGAAGGGCACACTCCTACCAGATGTTCTTTGTGTTTCATTGTTGCAGTCATTACATTTGGGTAATCTGCTGGCAGATTGCCCTCAGTCGGCCTGAATTCCAAAGTCTTGGGTCCTGCGTCGGTTGCTGTCTCCTCTTCCATGACGTCAGTTCGCCAGGGTATAAAACAAGCAGCCAACTCCATTTTATTTAGTCTTTCTTGCTGTGTGGTGCCCGAAGCAGAAGCATTTCGCAAGTGCGGTCGGCCGACTCCTGAAATATTCGAGTTTGAGTTTCAGAACCGAAGTCTTCACTAAAGTTAAGTACACCATTGGGGAAACTTTTTTCTTGCTCCATACCGATGTCCGAAAAAGTTAATAATTGTATTTCTTGTGGGAAGCAAATACCTCATAAGGATTTCCATTTATACTGTATTCCTTGCCTAGGCCCTGATCACAACGTGCCTGGCTGTCGGTTTTGTGCTAGATTTAACCAACGCACTATTAAGCGTCTGTATAGTTTTGCCTCAAAGTATTTTGGAAACCGATTTGACTACCCTGATATGTCGGATAGCAATCTGACTACCGGAGTACATAAAAAACGCAAAGAAAAGGACAGAGAGAGACAGTCGAGGTCCAAAACCGACGATGAAGCTTCTCCTAAGCCAGTCACTGGTTCACCGGTACTCAGTGAGGTGCTTTCGCAGCCCCTGATACCCGCTACTTTAGAGTCGCAGGCCCCTACCGACACCTATGTGGAGTCCGACATGCCGCGAGATACTCAAAGTATTGGATCCATGGATGTATCTCCCTCGGATGGGTCCGGAGCCGCTGAGCAGGCACCGGCTTCTGAGGTTGTATTCAGGCCTCAACATTTTTATATCAAACTGACGACAGCTGCAAAACTAAAGATAAAAGCAACTTCTAAAACTAAAAAACTGACGCATGAGCCACGTGCACAGGCCTCTATGCCTAAAAAACAGATGATCAAAATGGCTGAAGACTTGATTACCTTGATCAGCGGTTCCCATCCCCCTCCAGATAAGAGGCCTAGGCAAGACTGATTATGAATCTTCAGATCAGGTTTCTATTTCTTCTGATTCCTCTTCTGATCAGGAATTATCTATACCTCCCTATGAGGATTCTGATGCAGAGGAATCTATACCATCTGCATCACCACCTGAGGATTATTCATTTGGAGAAACCTTGCATACTTTGAGGGAGCATTTTCACCGGGAGAGTAAAGATTTCTCAGAATCAAAAAAGAGGCTCAGGGATTTCCTTCTTCTCCCTTAGCACAGGCCTTTAGCCATACCCCCTGTTTTAGACATTGTGGATGATGTGTTTTCGGAGTCAAGCTTGACCCCTGACTCCTTACCTGCAGCTCCCAGTAAGCCTGACAGATATTACAGGGTCCCTGACTCACACAAACTTTTATTTAGAAACCATGCTGCTGATCCTGATTTCACAGGGTCCAAAGAGAGTTAAGGCCTCAACAGCAAAAAATCCTACCCCCTCTGACAGAGATTCAAGGGCACTGGATAGATGGGGAAAAAAGGTTTATACATCTGCAACCTTGGCAATTAGGGCCTTAAACTGCCAGTTACATATGCTCAAGTATCAACAATATGTTATGGGATTGCTGAAACAGAAAATGATGTTAATTTCTGAATGTGCATAAAATAAAAAAATGCAGGAATTATTGCATGCAGCTGAACAGGTTGGAAAGCATACTTTGCAATGTGGTTTTGATTCTTTAAAGGCCTCCTGCAGGACCGCAGTTACTGGATCTGTGATTAGGAGGCATGCCTGGTTAAAGGAACAAAATTTGCCTGATCATGTTAAAGCTAAATTACTAGATGCACCTTTACAGCATGATACTCTGTTTGGTATTAAGGCAGAAGAGGTTTCAAAGAAAATGGAAGACAAAGCTAAGTCTATGCAAACTGTAAAAGACTTCTTACAAGTGCAGCCACCAAGATTCAGTAGACACTGGCCTACAAAAAATTGGTCTTTTTCTGTGTCAGACAGAGCTCAAAGGAGCAAATCCAGACGCCCTAAGGGTTCCAGATACCAGGCACAAGATTCATACAGGTCAAAGCAATGGGGTGCTTCTACTTCCAAATCTGGAGGAGATAAAGCGCAAACCTACAGAAAACAGTCCCAATGACTTCCCTCTGCCTTCACCAAGCACTTATCTTTTGGCAGCACCTTTAGGGGGAAAATTAGCACTTTTGCTCAAAATTGGCAGTTAATAACCCAGGACAAGTGGATGCTAAACATAGTATCACAGGGATACAGATTCCATTTCCATACTCTTGCCAATGGCAAACGGTTGTCCAGATCTGCCAAAAAATCAATGGGCAAAGGCACTGAAACAGGTTAAGTCCCTCATGGATATGGGGGCTATTCAGCCAGTACCAGAACAGGAAAAAGGACAATGTTTTTACTCAAGACTGTTCTTAGTACCCAGAAAGGACAAGGCCTGGGGGCCAATACTGGATTTATCGATTTTGAACACATACCTGGACATTCCAAAATTCAAAATGCTGACTTTGCAGCAGCTTCTGCCCATGCTGGGCAAGAATGCTTGGCTGGTGACATTAGACCTAAAAGAGGCATACCTGCATGTCCCAATAAGACAGTCGTGCAGAAGATACCTCAGATTCAAGGCTGGCTTAATGCATTACCAATTATCTGCACTGCCCTTTGGCTTATCTACTGCGCCCAGGGTCTTTACAAAGTGCCTGGCACCAGTAATTGCATTTTACCGACAAAGAAGTATTCAAATATATCCTTACTTGGACGACTGTCTCATTCAAGCAGAGAACAAGGACATTCTTCTTCAACACCTGGCATTTGTGAAAAGGCTTCTAACATGCCTACGGTACACAATAAACAAAAAGAAATCACAACTGGTACCCTCTCAAAAGATAACATTCCTGGGTGCAAGCTTGAATACAACTACCCGGATGACTTACCTCATGCCAGACAAGCAAAGGCAACTGACTACTTACTTCAAATTGATGGCAACAAAAACCCAGTTATCTGCAAGACAAATTCTGCAGGCTTTGGGCTTCATGGCATCCTGCATCCTACTGATTCCATATGCAAGACTGCATATGAGGAAACTTCAATGGTACCTAAAAAGTTTATGGAGTCAACATTGTCACAGTTTGGAAACAATGATTGCTCTCATTCCCTGCCTGCAACAGGAGTTTCTATGGCGGGCAAAGGCATGTCACTAAAACATGGGACGGGCCTTCACGATACCCCCTGCCAGACAAACCTTAACAACAGATGCATCAGATTATGCCTGGCAGGCCCACATGGAGGGAAGATGCATTCAGGGCATATGGACCCCAAAACAAATGCATCAACATATCAACTAGAAAGAGATGCTAGCTGTTCAAAATGCCCTGACAGCCTTCAAGGACTTACTTCATCCAGGACAACTACTGATAAAGATGAACAACACCATGGTCATGTGGTATATAAACAAGCAGGGGGGAATGCACTCATACCCCCTTTGCAGATTAGCCATGGCACTGTGGGACACAGCTTTGACTAACCAAATACATCTTCAAGCTCATTTCCTGCCAGGAAAGCAAAATACTCTGGCAGATAATTTAAGCAGAAACCTTATGGATCCTCATGAGTGGAAACTAGATCCACAAGTCTTCAGCATGATAACAAAGAAATGGGGCAGCCCAGACATAGATCTATTTGCCTCCCCTCAGAATTATCAATTGAAAAGATTCTGCACAAGGACTTATCACAGGCAAGCATGGAAAATGGACGCTCTATCCTTCAGTTGTAAAAACCTATCAGTTTACACCTTTCCTCCACTGCCTCTTCTTCCCAAGGTCCTCCTGAAAGTCAGACAAGAGAAACCAAAGATGATACTAATTGCCCTGGACTGGCCCCGCCAATACTGGTACCCAGTCCTAAGGAACTTGTCTCAATACCTAGCTTGGACCTTACCTCAAAGACCTCAACTACTGTCCCAGCAAAACAATCAGATCCTGCACAATCAACTCCAGACACTGAACCTGGCAGCATGGCTGATCATGTAGTTATACAAACAACACCTCTCAGTAAAGCTGTGATGGATGTCATTTTGGAAGCCAGAAGTCCTAGTACTAGAAAATCTTATGCTGATAAATGGAAGAGATTCTGTGCTTGGAATCAAGCACAAGGAACTGATACAGCAGAACCAAATATTCATCAGATATTACAATACTTGACTGAGATGCTTGACAAAGGCCTATCTTTCTCATCAATTAAAATCCATGCCTCTGCCATTTCGGCTCATTACAATACAGAACCACCAATCTTTTTTCATCCTTTACTAAAGCAGTATCTTAGAGGAGCCAAAAATTTAAGGCCTCCTAGAAGATCACCAATACCTGCATGGGACCTAATTATGTGTTGGAAAAGCTCACCCTACCTCCATTTGAAGCAGCTGCTACTGCTGATATAAAGTTTTTATCATGGAAAACAGCTCTGCTACTAGCAATTACTTCAGCAAGAAGAGTCTCAGAGCTACAGGCCCTCATGGCTGGGGAACCTTTTATCATATTTTACCCAGACAGGGTGTCTCTGAGGACAAATCCAACATTTATGCCTAAGGTGGTCTCCAGTGTGGCTCTTAACCAAACTATTCATCTGCCAACCTTTTATCCAAATCCACAGAACAAGGGGGAGAGAATTCTGCATTACTTGGACGTACACAGATAGCTAAGATTCTACTTGAGCAGGACTAAAGCTCTAAGAAAAACTGAGCAATTACTAGTGACATATGCTGCAGGATCAGAAGGAAAGGCTATTTCAAAGCAGATAAGCCACTGCATTCATTTCTGCTACTTACACCATGGTAAACCTGTGCCCAAGGGCATTAGGTCTCATTCCACCAGAGCTGCAGCTACTTCAGCAGCCTTTCTCAGAGGAGTACCAACCAAAGACATTCTAGAGGGTGCTACTTGGAGTTTTGTTCACACCTTTACAAAGCATTATCATTTGCCTCTCTACTCTAAGTCCAGGGCAGGCTTTGCCACTGCAGTTCTGCAGGGCCTTATAGCCGCACCTAATGCTGTTTATCTCCAGCCTCCCAACCATAGCTTTGGGATTCTACCCAAATGTAATGACTGCAACAGTGAAACTCGAAGGACGTAGTACAGTTGTGTACACTTACCATAAATGCAGATGTTCAAGTGTATTCACTGTTGCAGTCCAGGTTACCCGTCCACCATCCCCTTTCCTTCTGGAGTTTATCTTTCCTTCTCTATCTTCTACAACCTATGTGATGTATTTGCTTGTAGATGAAGGTAAAGTTTATATTGATGCATATATATATATATATATATATATATATATATATATATATATATATATATATATATATATATATATATTTGCTACCTTTTTGGGGGCACCTGACATCTGGGGCAAGAAAAACTAAAGAAAATGGCGTTTGCTGCTTGTTTTATACCCCTGACAACCTGACATCATGGAAGAGGAGACAGCAACTGACTCAGGACCCAAGGACTTTGGAATTCAGGCTGACTGAGGGCAACCTGCCAGCAGATTACCCAAATGTAATGACTGCAACAGTGAATACACTCGAACATCTACATTTATGGTAAGTGTACACAACTGTACTTTTTATATAATTTAGCAGTACTCTAGAAGTAACATGTAATAGAAATGCAGAGCATAGAAAGGCAAGCAGAATACTCTGTCAGATCACTGAGCAGATATGTAGATGTGGACCACAGGTCACACAGTCACGCATTCTGCTATTGGTTGCCATACACATTAAAAATGGTCCTCAGTTTGGCAATTAAATTGCTAACTAAATGAAATACCAGATATGTGAGGGACAGGAGCTGTAATTGTGGGTTTATCTATACTACCCCATATAGGTCTCATGCCACCATAGTGA
The DNA here is from genome assembly GCF_019279795.1 of Protopterus annectens. Lineage (NCBI taxonomy): Eukaryota > Metazoa > Chordata > Ceratodontiformes > Protopteridae > Protopterus > Protopterus annectens. The sequence continues at coordinate 1,535,646,281 of NC_056746.1, forward strand.
TTGTCATTTGAGTCACACCACTGATACTTAACAGGTTAAAATAAAAAAAAAGTGATCACAGATCTGAATCACTAACAAATTCATCAAATGCAGCCTGATCTTAACAAAATACAGGGAATATGCACTGTTGCCCTGGGTATGGCCTTGCAATATCCTTACCAGACTAAGACTACACTCTGACCACTTGGACTGTCTTTGGCCTAGTTTTTCTCAGTACTCACTCTGTCTCTGTATATTATAGTCTCTTGCAGTTCCCTTAACCACAATAACTGCATTTCAAATTATTTTCACGCACACACACAGAAACATTTCCAGGGAAAGCTGGTACAAAATCTCCAGTTCCCCACAGCTTTCATTGTGACAAAATCTTACTGCCACCACTTTTGGTTACTGGAATAGAGGTGCACTGGCTTGTGTGTGTGACACTTGATTTATAGCCAAATAAAATAATACTAATAAACTCAAATGCTAATAGGCTAGGAGATTTGACAAACTAGGGTCAGATATGAGCAGCTTGCCAAACTACAGTGCTAAATAATATACTCTACTGAAAGGATAAATAATATATAAATAAATACAAGCCATGAGATCTTAAAAGTGAATAAGTGATCATTTTACTTGAACAATAAAGAAGTTAAAACAGTGTTGATGCAAAATAAATATGCAGCAGTAAAATAGCTGCACACAATAAAAAATAATCACTTTTATAGGCAGAATACGTAACCTAGCAGATAGTAAATTAAAGAATTCCAAGTCTAACTGGCTTAAGTTCCTAAAATGTACAGGCAGATTGCAAAAGTGTAGACTTAACATAGATGAGGACAGCAAGCTCTCTCAAGTAAGACTGACTTTACACTGATTTCAGCTCGAGATATATAATTTTACTTATAGGTTCATAGGTTCATACTAGGCTATCTGCCCGAGGGCATTTACAAGCCTAGCCCATAGTTTTGTGGCTTACGCCACCCCTTTAGTATGGGGAACTATACCCATTATTTTGCTGTGCCTCTGTCGAGCAGTGACACTGAGGTAATCCCTGGGGTATATCTGCGATCTCCCATCCATTGGTCAAGATTTCTCTTGAACAAGGCCAGCGAGGTGCTCTGCCTCACATATACCGGGATTTTATTCCACAGCATAGGGAGTCTTTGGGTGATGAATCTATCCCTCCAGCACGTCCTATTAATAGCCGTGTTGAGGTTTAAGTCTCCCGCCCTTGTGGCTCTGACGGATCTAGATTTTTTGAGGTGAAGCATATTCATCAAATCTGGGTTTGACATGGCCTTGTATGTTAGGCAAAGGTCACCTCTGAGCACTTCTATCCCACAGAAAACATGAGTAAGGACATAAGTTCTTTCTCACACAAAGAAGTAAACAAATGGGTTCTTTCACATTTACAAACTAATGAATTTGATTTCCCAGCTTTAGCCAGCTGTCTGCATTTTTACAATCCTTGGTTTCATGGTTCCAAATACTCTTATGACTTAATTACATAGAAGCAATTAGGTCTTTCCTGAGAAACTGCAGAAACATTCCTACAATTTATCACAATTATTGTGAAAAGATTACAGCTTTTACAAACATATTGTTTTGTACTTTACATCAAAGAAAAATACAATCAGATGTAAATTTTCATTCATTCCTTACTAATAGGACTTCGGTTCTGACCTTGGAGCCGACTCGGCCAATATACAAGCTCGCTCCAGCCAAAAACTCTTGAACTAAGTCCTACCCACAGTGCCCCTCTTCTCCTTTCTCCAGATTTCGTTTGCCGTGTACTTTTCAAGACATGCCAAGGCAGCTCTCTCAGCTAAGTGATAAAAATTTTTGATATATTCCTTGTTAAATCTCTCTAACCTTCATTTTTTTCTTAGGATAGTTTCTGTCTGTTTTTACTCTCATCTGTGACCTTTTCTTCATACCCCTTGTTGTGGTAATCTCAGTACCACTGTTAGTATGGTCCCTCCCTTACCCTTGTGGTAGCTACCTATACCATCGTTGGTATTCCCTTCCTCTTTATTCTCCTTCTAAAAAAAAAAAAGAAAAAACATTTATAACAGTATAGTTAGATATTTTTCTCCTTCTGAGTGTTTATCTGTTTTGTAGTGTTGTATTTCTATTCTGCCTAATTTCTTAGACTCCTCAATATGGCTGATAAAAAAGGAATGACCAGGTTCAAACAGTGTGACAAGTGTGGGCAAAAGATGCCTAATTCGGACGGACATCTTTTTTCTGTCTGCTGTCTTAGAGTCCTTCATCTCCAAATTCAACCTCCTTGTGATATATGTAGAAATTTTACTTCTTGCACTCTTCCAGAGTGCAAGAATAAACTGATTCTCAAGGGTTTATTAAAAAAAAAAACCTTTTTGGAGGCCCTTTCTGAGGGGGAGGTCTCACCAACTCCCAGGAAAGACAATAAAAAGAGAAGCCACTTGGTTCCGGCTTCCCTGAGCTCTACAGAACTGAAACGCTGTCTGGCTGTATCACCAAAAATATCCAAAATATCTGCACCGACTACTTTGGCTCCTGAGCCTATGACTAGCTGTACGGTGCCGAATTTGTTGGCAACTACAGAACCAACAACTCTTATTCATGCTTCGGTACCAATGGTATCTTCGGTACCAGACACATTTTCAACACCGGCAATGACTTCTCACATGGCTCCATCTTAGCTGCCAAAATCTGAAATTTTGCCCAGGACCAGATACTTTCCTAGTATAGACCCCTTCTTGGGACAACAGTACAGTCCCTTTCTTGAGAGACCTGACTCTCCCTCAGGAGTATCAACACGGTCCACCAGGAGTCTTTCTGAAATAGATGTAGTGAGGCTTGTCGATCAGCTGTTGGCAGCTAGAGGAATTCTGACCCCTACCAAGACTTCCTTCCCATCTGGAGCCGAAGGTTACTCTGCACTGACTCTAACATATCCTCCTTTAACCTCTTCTCAGGCTTTGGAGCCCTTGGTACCAATGTCTACCCCTGTGCCTATGCCTTTGTTTCTTGTTATGACTCCTTCCATGGTTCCAGAGCCTTCCCTTTGGACTTCGCTCCATCAGGAGCCAGTCCACCCTCAGGACCATAACTGGTCTGTCGGTGCCAATTTTCTCTATGGTGCTGTCTATGGCTCTGGCTGGTCCAGCAGTAACTAGTCCTCTCAGGACTCCTATCCTGGAGGTGGGCTCATCAGGGTGGGGTGTGACCCTGGTTCCAAGGTTGTCCCTCTCAGTTCCGACCTCCCATCCCTATTCTGATGGGCCTGCCTTCCAGGTGATGGAGAGGGTTCTTGCTTCTACAAGCATACAGTTGGCACCTCCAGCATCAGAACCCGACCTTTCCTTTTTCTCTAGCATGCAGTTGACACAGCCCACTACACAGGGACTTTGAGCACAGGAGTGGCAAGTAACCCTGCTCCAGGATACCTACTCTTCAGGGTCCTCCTTGGAAGATCCCACTGAGGAGCCACACCAAAAGAGGAATCCATCACAGAAGATATGGATTTCAATGAGGGAGAAGGGTCACCATGGTCATCCCCTGACGATGTCTCATTTGGAGACACACTTGAGATCCTGGAAACAGAGGGGTGACTGTAAATCCATCAACCCTTCTGTGGAGGAATCTGTAATCTTGCAAGCCTTCTTTGTTTGGCAATCTACTTCCTGGGTGACCCCCCCCTGCAAATGAGTTGATTAAACTCATTGTGCAGCAGGCCTGAAAGGCCCCTGACAACGTTGACCCAATTCCCTAGAGGCATGATAAAAGTCTGTTCCCTCCAGAAGACCACCAGCACTGGTCCAGAGGTTTGGCAGTAGACTCCATGGTTGTGACGGCAACCACTAAAAAAGAACTAGTGGAAGAAAGTTCGACTGTCCATCCTCTGAACAGGGAGTCTCGGACAACAGACAGACTAGGGAAGCAGACCTACACTTCAGCAGCCTTCGCCATACGCTCTCTGAACTACATGGCACATTTTACACTTCTACAAAGGGACCTGATTACAGAAATTTCAGGCACTTTGGCAGGGTACTACCTGAAGAGGTGCGAGACAAGGTCTCCTCTCAGCTTGCCACCCTAGAGTCCATCTTCAACTCCTCCATGTGGTTGATAGCACAGACAACCGAGGGAGCAGCCAGAGCTGCCGCTTCAGGTGTTGTCATGAGAAGTCACTCCTGGATGCGACTCTGTGACTTCATGGACTCCTTCAAGTCCTCCTTTGTCAACGCTCCTGTTGATGAATCCTCCTTGTTGGCCTAAAAGTTAAGGACACATTAGCCAGGTGTGAGAAAGACAGAAAGACTCTATCTGTCATGGGCATGCGTTTTTCAATCCCTCAACGATCCTACTCCAGGAATCAGAGGAGCGGGAAAATGTGGTTCAAAAATCACAAGGACCTTTCCACAACACGCATGGTGAACAATCCCCCCAGGGCAGAGGGGGGAACTCATCTGGGAGATGCCCCTTTCGTGGCAGAGGGGGCCCATGAAACCAGGGCTCCAGAGATTCTTTGTCTGGTCAGCTCAATCAATGATCCTGAGGAGCGGCCTGATTGCTTTCCTCTGGAAGCAGTCAGGGGACATTTTTCTCTGCAATGCTTGGCCTCGCAATCAATAACATCAGACTCCTGGGTGCAGAGAATAATGACCAGAGGTTACCTTATTCCCTTCGACCTTTATCCCAAGCCTCTAAGGCGAATCCCTGATGTCCCACCCAGTCAGAGGGATGCAGCAGTACTAGAAGTTCAAAAGTTGCTAAGGAAAATAGTCATCCAATCAGTCCCAATAGACCAAATAGGATCCAGATTTTACTCAAGGCTTTTTTTAGTGCCTAAAAAAGACAGGGGTTGGGAGACCAATTTTGGATCGCAGCATACTGAAGAAGTTTGTCAGACAAGCAAAATTACGGATGGTCACAGTTCAGTCTATTCTTCCATTTCTGGATTTCTATAGATGTTCAGGATGTGTATTACCACATAAAAATGGGCAAATGATCCAGAAAATACCTCTGCTTCTGGCTGGGAGCCAATCATTACCAATTTTGAGTACTGCCCTTTGGTCTGTCCACAGCCCCCAGAGTGTTTACCAAATGCATGGCAGTAGTAGTAGCTCACCTGAGACTACAAGGATTCCGAGTGTTTCCATACTTGGATGATTGGCTCCTTACCGCACCAACTAGGAGTCTACTGCTTCAAGCCATATTATATACACAAAATCTGGCAGAAAACCTGGGAATCTAAATAAACTTAG